>NW_012130130.1:524094-534245 GCF_000143395.1 Atta cephalotes
CCCCCTTGTGTTGGCCTTGGCAGTCTCAGTATATATATATATTTAAGAAAATAATCCGGTTCGTTACGTGGACACGATTGTAGTCAGCACTCGAACTCACAGATCTTTATGTGGATGCCAACTATAAGCACTAGGAATGAAAGGGTTAACCTCGGCATTCCTTGCTGCCTCTTCCCCCTTACGGGTTACCATCGAAGTTCTTAAAATTTACTGTGTCTACGACAAAGATACGATATAGATAGGCAGACTATAAATCACGCAAAAACAAAAAAAAAACTGTACGCAGTAAATAATATTTTGTATTTGTATTAAAATCGGTCCTTGTTAAAATTTTTGTTTTGATTTTTTATTGTTTTTAATATTTCCAAGAATTAATTTAACTAATTTAATTAACGTGTCGTATCATGTGAATATTTGTGTTAAATTAATATTCAATATTTCTTATAGGGATGCACTGGATGCCTATAAGAAATATTGAATATTAACCGCATCGTAAAATTATCGGATAACGGATATTAAATATTCGAAAAGAATAGGACACTGAATATCCAATATTCGATTGGATATTCGGTATGACAATTATCCGATTGGATACTAGATATTTTCTGAATATCCGATATAAATTCCTCAAAATTCTTTTAAAAAAAGAAGAGAAAGCAAGGGAAAAATAGCTATAATAATTGACCGACTGCATGTGGAACAGGTTGCAATGCAGGCAACACAGTTTCAACATTACTTAGTAATCAAATTTAAATATTAATAAATTTTTAATAATGGACAATAATATTTCAGCATTTTCCGGTGACAATCTGTTTCGATTATCGACATAAACCACTATAACTGATGTGCAAAACAAAAATTAACTGTGCAAGAAATTCAACTGAAAAAAATAGAATTCTGCATTAACGACACAAATTTCTATTATAAAGTTTCAATCAAGTATATTGCCTGGTATTAATGATATTCAACCGGACAGTAAAAAAGTAATGAATACGGGATATTTTTTAAATATCCAGTGCATCCCTAATTTCTTAATGTTAAAATAATATAATTTATGAGAAAGTGAATAAATAATATAAAAATAATAAATTTTAAAACGCGTAAATTTTAAGTATTAAATTAATATATTATTTCATTTTTCTGAAAAATGCGTCTACAATTTCTTTATAATTGTGACAGTTCCTGATTTACACAATTCCCGATTTTGTACTAATTTTTTATAAATATTTGTTTCTTTCTATCTTACGTTAAATTAATACAAATTTTCCAACTGTATACTTATTTTTATTATAAATTTCAAATAATTCCAAGGACACTGTTAGACATCGGGGACATCGAACTTTAGCGCCGAGACACTACCTCCAGATTAAATAATTGAATTTTTTTATTAGATCTTTGGAATTTTTTGAAATTTATTATAATTTAAGGCTTATGACAAGCTAAGAATCCGCGAGATATACAATTAATCTAAAAATAAAATTTTTTATAAAGATAAAGCCAGACTTGATATTGCAAAAAAATTAATTCTATAGAAAATTTTACGAGATATTAATCAAAGAGATCAAAGTCGCACATCGAAATTAAGTTGCACATCGAGATTAAGTTGTCGGACGAGAAAACTATTATAATAAATAATTGTTTTCACTTGGCATTGTTCTGTGATTGTTTCTGATTGGATGTCGTAAAACGATATCCGCTGTGATATCGAAATCAAAGTTTCGCAAAGAAAGTTTCGGTAGGCTGCCATGTCGGTGAGACTTTCATCGGGAAAGTGCTAAACCGCAAGATCTTCAGCTTTTATTTCTTTTATGGATTATGCAAAAAAAAATTTGAACGAACCAACTGATTGAACTGATAGTAAAACCGCTGCTCTCGCAATTTTTGCTACTTAATATTGGTAAAACTAGCTTAATTAAAAGCACGAGATTTTTCAATTTTAAAAGTCTTCTTGGTGACCTCTCTTTTTCTGTTTTATGATTAAATAGAAATTACAAATCTCATTATTGAAAAAAATTGTTCTCAAAATTCAATAAAATAGAAACTAATTTGATTAAGATAATTTTATATAATATTATATTTACAAACAAAATTAATATGTATTTTAGATTCGTTTCTAGATTTCTATTTTTATCGAAGAAAAACGGGAACTCAGAAACGTACAAAGGTCGAAGGTTAACGAACTTATTTTATCGACTTAAATATGTCATAGATATGTTAAAACGATACTACTTGTTGCTTCGAAATACATATAGTGCGATACATACAGCGTTACGAAATAACAGAGTGCTGATTTTTTGCCTCGAAAAAAGAAGAAAAATCCTTGGCCCTATTGTACCATTTTTGCACATGTTAGCAGCAATTTATGAGGAAATTATCATGTAAATAATATAGTAAAACAATTTCACAAAATGTACACTCAGAAAAAGACATAATAATGGTACCTAAAAAGATGACAATTATACAAGTTTTATAGAGAGAATTAATGCACATGATTAAATAATTAAGTAACTGTAATATATATTGTATAATTAAGTAAATGTTCTAAAGAATATAAACTCAAATAATATATTATTAGGGCTATTCAATCTGCGTAGATGTTTTATGCAAATTTATAAACAAATCAATAAATACATAATGTATACCCAAGAACTTTGATTCTTTCCTTCGGTTATTTTTTTAAATTTTCAAAAATTCAGGTTATTTCGTCTTTACGTCAAATTTAGTTGTAAGCGGATGTAAAGTTTAGTCGTGTTATTAATCGCGCACGGAGCATTAATGTAAAAAAGTGATAATTTCTCAGTTTGTGAAAATTTCCAAGGGAAAGAATCATCCTTGTACATTAAACTTGAAGATATTATTCGTTGAAATTATTTAATTCTATCGACATCATTTAAGATTTGATATATAATAAAGTATATGTTGGAAGAGCAATCAAAATTTTGAAAAAAAATTAATCGTTATAAGTATAAATTGCTTATTAAAATACGCATAAATTGAATAAAAAATATTTGTTTATAATATAATATTATAATATAATATTATAATATAATATTATAAATAAAATCAGATCTGAAGAGGTTAACAATTAATTATTAACGTTTTGTTCTTTAATATGATCATCCTCAATACAATAAGCATAGAAATTAACTGATGGATTGATTAAAACAAAACACAATTGTAGTTGAGTGCACAGTAGTTCCTCTTTGTACATTATGCACAAATCTATATGAAAATTTTTTACAATAATTTCGAGTTTCCTTTTATGTACAATATCAATCGTTCGTCTTAAAGATGCTCTAAAACTATAATATTTTATGAATATTTGTATCAAAATCTATATTTTTTATTATTAACGACAAATGATGGAGAAGATTATCATATAATTTACATCACGGATTGATTGATTAAAGAATTTTATAATGCATGGACATTTGATACAAACGTTCATGAAATACATTACAGTTCTAATATTAAATTATTTAAAAATTTATAGTTGAATAAAAATATTGTAACTATAATAAGATAATTTATTCTACTATATATAATAAATTATAAATTAAAAATTAATTTTACATATAAATTAATTCTACATGTAAAATTAATATAATTGTCACCTTTATAACTGCTAGCATTTTTTTAGTCTATGTCATAATATAAACTGCATTCCTATTAATATTAAGCTATTATAATATAGTATTAATTTAAAAAAAAAGTGGCAGAATATATATTATAATAATAAATTATTAGGTATACAACTTCGCTTCCGCCGTTTTTTTTCCGAAATTCGAGGCTTTATTGTAAAAAACTGGTTATACATTTATGATTCAAAGTATTGTCGATCGCTGGCCACTACTTTCTCTCATCTTTCGGGTAGCGTACGAATCCCGCGTCGAAAAAACTGATCATCTTTTGAGGCTATCCACGAATCGATCCAATTTTTTACTTCTTCATAAGACCGGAAGTGCTGGTCAGCCAGGCCGTGTGCCATTGATCGAAACAAGTGATAGTCAGAGGGAGCAACGTCTGGAGAATACGGCGGGTGGGGTAGGACTTCCCATTTCAATGTTTCCAAGTATGTCTTGACCACTTTCGCAACATGGGGTCGAACATTGTCATGCTGCAAAATCACTTTATCGTGTCTCTCGTTGTATTGCGGCCGTTTGTCTTTCAATGCTCGGCTCAAACGCATCAATTGTGTTCGATACCGATCGCCTGTGATTGTTTCAGTCGGTTTTAACAGTTCATAATACACTACGCCTGGTCCCACCAAATACAGAGCATGACCTTGGAGCCGTGAATATTCGATTTGGCCATCGACGTAGAAGCATGGCCGGGAACTCCCCATGATTTTCTGCGCTTGGGATTATCGTAATGAACCCATTTTTCGTCCCCAGTCACAATGCGATGCAGAAATCCTTCCGTCTTTGCCTTTCAAGCAGCTGTTCACAAGCAAACAAACGCCGTACAACATCTCTCGGCTTCAATTCGTACGGCACCCAATTTCCTTGCTTCTGAATCATTCCCATGGCTTTGAGGCGTTTTTAAATGGCTTGTTGAGTCACTCCCAATGATGGTGCCAATTCTTCTTGATTTTGACACGAGTCTTGCTCAAGTAATGCCTCCAATTCTGCATCTTCGAAAATCTTCTCTCTTCCACCGCTATGCCAGTCTTCGACGTCAAAATCACTTCTTGAAGCGTTGAAACCACTCACGACACGTTCTTTCACTAATAGCGGCCTCACCATAAGTATTTGAGAGCATTCGATGAGCCTCAGCCGCAGATTTCTTCATATTGAAGCAAAAAATTAAAACCTCCCGCAAATGACGAGAATTTGGTTCGTAAACTGACATTTTCAATCGAGAATAACTTTATGATGCAGACATAAATCGACTAATGTTTCTATGGGGTTATGTTGACAGATGCCCAAGTTTATTGTATGACGTCTATGATCTATTTATTTCGATCACCACTTGTCGCTAAAGTCATCTATAGGAAAACGGCAGAAGCAAAGTTGTACACCTTTAATATTATAATAATAAATATTAATATTAATATTAGTATTAATATTAATATGGAGGAAATATAAAACGGAGGAAATAAGGTCACTTATGAAAGAAAATTACATAATTTTTACAAAATTGATATGTTTTAGATACGGTTTAAAAGAAAGAAAATAGTAGGAGAGGGATTTAAACATATGAAAAATCAATATGATACAAATATGATACGAATTAGGATCGATAAGAAAAATTTCATTAAATAAGAGAATGCCTATATTTGGTCAAAGAAAATCTTAGTACTTAAATTTTTGTTGTTAAATTATGTGAATTTATATACATATCTGATTTTGCAATTAACTTTGTGCCCAAAATTTTCGGTCTTGAACGCATTATCATAAGAACCAGAGTAATATCATTTAATAATATTTAGTAATATCATTTAATAATTGACAAGCAATAACATAATTTTTGATGCTACTATAAGCATTTTTATAAGAATATTAATAATTAGAAACTCTTAAAAATGAATTAGAAACTTTTAAATAATAACAAATAATTTTATTACGAAAATATTGCCTCAGCCAGAGTTTGAATCTGGCTGAAACTCGTGATTTTTTTTGTACAAATATTGGACGTTGTATATATACGAATAAATTATCTCTCTCTTTTTACAAATAAACTCTATTAAGTCCGGCGTGAATTCAGGCAATCGCGCAACGATTGGCTATAGAGCGATTCGTGGTAGAATAAAGATAGATCTCGTTAGGCATACTTGCGGTGGTAGATAGGTACCTCCTCGTGGGTGCTCGAGACGTCGCATACCTGGATCTCAGATTACAATCTTCCCGAGGGAATGGTGCCAAGATTAAGAAGAGAATCTCTCGGTCCTCAAGCAACGCGTGCGCACGTTTACTAAACGGCGGCGAAAAGAGCGAGGTACGGTGATAGACGGAACGAGGAAGACTGGTGTAAAAATAAATGAAAAAAACCAGCGGAAGAAGGAGAGAGAATTGAGAAAAAGATGGCGAGGTGAGAAAGAAAGAAAGAAGGTAATACAATTGTCAGAAAGGACAAGAAGAGAAACTAAAAAGGATTATAGATCGATTTAAGTAGAAGGAGAAGAACACTGTATGTATAGTTAGTACATCATTATATTTTACTGAAAAAAAAATCGATTATTGGCAGAGAAACTTTTAGATAAAAATATGTTCACATTTGTTAGATCTATGAATAATTTATACTTTTTACATAAATAAATGACACGCTAGGAATATAAACACAAAAAATTCTGCTGAAGAAGAAAGGTTCAACTTTCGCTTTTTCGTGATATCAGTCGGATATCGGTTTATTTCTGCATTTTCTTATATATTTTTCTTTAATAAAAATTGAAAATTATCATAGTAATAATGCTACACTCGAAAAAAAATTGATACATTAGAATAATGAATTAAATTTTTATTCCCATCGTTATAAAATTACTATCACTTATATGCTCAATAATTTAAAAATTCAGAATTATTGATCCCACTCTTTGAATTAATTTTTACATAATCAAAGCATAACTAACAGCGATTTCGTAACAATATAAGTACACAGAGAGAAACATGTATTAAATTTTAGTAAATAATAATTTGAATAGTAGTAATATAATATTTATTTACAGAAAATAAATATTTGTTAAATAAAATATAATAATAGGTAAATCAAATAACGATTCTTGTACTAAATAAATATATATGTTTATATTTAGTAAATATTCAACTAGCACTATTCGAATAAATATTTACTAAAATTTACATTTTTCTTTCATTATAAAAATTTTATTAATTTTATTTTAAGGTACTAATTTTTCCTTGAATGCAGCGTTATTATTACATGATAATTTTCCTAAAAAAAAATATATAAGAAAAAATAAATAAAACAAATCTCGAATGATTGTAAAAAAAAGTAATATCCTTCTTTATACAAAGTGTATATACGAAAAATTGGAGAAAAAATTCGTTTTTGCTAAAAATTTTGAAAATCATTTGAATTATTTTGATGAAATTTTCTCGCATAGAATATTTTTTGGGATTAGATTAGAATCCAGTCGAATTTCCCAAAAAAATTATGGATTCTGGTTGGGAAATCTAAACAGATCCTGAATGGAAAATTTACTCGAATTTTCATCTAATAAAACGTATCTTGTAAAAACGTATCTTGTAAATTTAATTAAACAAAAATGCGTTTCATTATGTTAAAATTTAGAAGAATTTAAACCAAAACGAACATTTGTATTTCCTTTATTACATTAATAAAATCAATTGAATTGTTACTTCTGTATTAATTATTTATAAATAAATTGTATAATAAATTGTATAATATTGTCTACTAAATTAATTTTATATTAATTCATACACTTTTTTAATCAAACAAATCAATATATAGTACATAATTATACTAAATATAAATAATGCTAATACATTTAAAATATAATTTAAATAATATTATTGCGATCACAATATATTATTTAACTATAAAATAAAAAATAAAACTTACTAAAAATAATTGTGATAGTGAGGATAAATGTGACATGCATTTGAATGAAAAACAAATTTTGGAATTATTATTATCAAATACATAAAAAGTATAATTATTGGTTATTTTCAATGTGTTTGATAAAAATAATTTTTTATAAAATTTATTTTTTATTCAAATATTATTGTACGTCACATTTATCCCACAATTACCCCTATCATAATTACCTCTAGTGACTCTATACAGCAATATAAAAAAGGAAGTTACATATTGGGTGTGGGAAAAAGTTCGTGGCGTTTTTCCCGCTAGATGACATTAAATGCTCAGCAGTCGGCAACTACTAATCGCATCGGCAACATTAGACGTGCGTTTAAAAAGTAACATTTTAACCTTTGTTTTGAGCTGAAAAAGATTGAAATCGGTGAAGTGGATCAAAAGTTATTTTATTTTGAAAATGGAAATAAATAAGGAAAAAATTCGCTACATTTTGCAGTATCACTACGATAAAGGCAAGAATGCTGCACAGGCTTGTGAAAAAATTTGCGCTATTTACGGTAAAGATACTCTATCAAAATCAGCAGCACGGAAATGATTCGCTCGTGCTGAAAATTTCGATGTGAAAGATGAACCTCGCTCCGATCGACCAATCATTGAAAAGAAATCCGATGAAATCATGATAAAAATCGAGCGTGATAAGCATATGAGCACTGTAGAGATTGCTAGGGAACTAAGCATCGCACAAAACAGTTTTAAATCATTTACACAAAGCTGGATACAAAAAGAAGCTCGATGTTTGGGTTCCTCACGAGTTGAGTGTTAGGAACATGATGGACCGAATTAACATTTGTGATACGCTACTGAAATGGAATGAAATTGAGCCATTTCTGAAGAGAATGATACTTGGTGATGAAAAATGGATCACCTACGACAATCCAACTAGAAAAAGATTGTGGATAAAGAAAGGAGAGAAGGCGCAAGCAATCGCAAAACCTGGATTGACGAGGAAGAAGATGATGTTGTGCGTGTGGTGGGACTGAAAGGGAATCGTTCACTATGACTACTACTATTATCATCCAATCAAACAATTAATTCCGAACTCTACTGTGAACAACTGCAGAGATTACAACAAGCAATTGAGAGCGGCCAAAATCACTTGAAGAGTCTTTCGATCAAAAACCACAGAAATTCTATCGCGATGGAATTATGGCACTGCCCCAAAAATGGCAAAATATTAATAAGAAAATAATGGAGCATATTTGGTTTAAATAAATTGATTTCAATATTCTAAGAAAAACACTTTAATTTTACTAAAAAATCGCCACGAACTTTTTCCCAAGATAGAATTAACCAATATTTATATATGTATACAATTTTTATTTGTTATTCTATTGTAATGCAATGAATTCCTTGTTTAATAGATATAAAAATGTGAGTTTTCATTCAATTCATTTCATATATTTAAAACCGCGATTTTAACTAATAATATAAAAAGAATTATGTGAATTTCTACGCTGATCTATTCCGATTCTAAACAGAATCCAAATTTGAGATAAAAAGAAATAGATTTCTTAATTCGCATCGCAGTGCGATTTACCTACTTAAGACAAATGGATTTCCCATTTTATTTCCATATAAGAATGACACAATTTTCATGAAAAAAAGGAAATGCGAATTTTTATATTGTTTCTGTTTTGATTCTAAACAGAAAACTTAAATTTGGGATAAAAATAGATTTGCTAATTGATATCGCGGTGCTATTTACTTATTTAAGCATTCTATTATAATCAGAATCTAAAATGTATTTGGAAATATTTTGAGAAATTTCTGTAAGGGTTGTATATATATATTTAAATAATTTTCCAAATTTTTGAAAAAAAAAAAATTTTTTTGATATCCTATGTCTTTAAAATTAAATCGTTTCAGACATATAGTAATATAAAGTTTCCATGAATTTGTGTGAGAAATTATCTCTTAAAATCTTTTAGTGTTTTTAATATACACCCTATAATTAAATAATAAATCTAAAAATAATTTTATTGGATTAAAAAGAAATTATATGCTCAAATGGGCAATATTACAAAAAGTTTTGACATTCCAGTAACTAGCTTATACAATCTACATATAATTATTAAATAATTATATAATTATTAAATATATAATTATATAATTATTAAATAATTATATAATTAAATAAGCATAATAAACTATTTTATAATTTCACGATATTAGCCATCTGTCCATCCATCCATCTGTTTATTGTTCGACCATTCAATTGTCTATCTGCAAAATTTCTCCAAAGACAGCTTAACATTTTTAAATTCTATTTTCGATAGTAAATGCCCGAGAAACTTAGATCCACTGAGGCAAAATATGAGTCAACTTAATTGACCTGCAGTGACTTAAGATTAATTCAAGATTTTTAATGAAGTTATTCCAGATATTTTAATAATTATAGAGAGAGAGAGAGAGAGAGAGAGAGAGAGAGAGAGAGAGTATTTCTATTGCTACTTATTACTAACTAGTTGCTATATTCCTATTGACGAAAGTAGTTCTATTTACGTACTAAAATTTAATTTTTAGTTATTTCTTAGTTTTAAGTTTAAATTTATTTTAGTATTAACTTTAACTAAACT
>NW_012130130.1:535060-541263 GCF_000143395.1 Atta cephalotes
AGAGAGTACGTAGAGTACGTAGTAGACGACGTACGTACGTAGACGTAGAGANAGTAGTAGTAAGTAGTAGTAGTAGTAGTAGTAGTAGTAGAGTAGANGNAGAGAGAGAGAGAGAGCCAAAGAGAAGAGCAAGCATGCGTGAGAGCAGCAAGAGCTGACGGTGCTAGGACACGGCTTTGTGCTGGACCCCCGCAGGAGCTACATGGCCTCCTGCTGACCATGCTAACTGTCGTGTCATTGTCACGAGTCACACCGCGGAGACATTTATTTGGAAATCGTACACACGCAGAAAGAAACAAACGCACTTCCTCTGCATTAGTCACGCATGATCACTGTATGTAGCTACAGCATCACGCATCAAATAGATTTCGTTATATAGTTAAATAACATCGTGTACATAAAATTCTCCTCTTATGAATGCGTTTGTTAAAAAGGATCTTTGTATGTAAGTCTGCAAATAAAAGAATAATCTTAATAAAATACGAGAAAATGATATAATAATAAAAAGTAATAAAATACAATGCGCGAAATATGACAGAATACAAATTAAATGATTGATGAATTGCAAGTACATAAAAAGGATGATTTTGCTGAATTATCTAAAATTTAGCTAGATATAAATTTGAAAATAATTTAATCGGACCATCAAAATAATTACATAGAAATAATTTTTTAGAAATAATAGCACGTTCAAGCTAGTTGTCAAAATGTCAAAACTTTTGCAGTATTGTTCATCACGCTTGAGTATCTTACGTATTTTGATGATTCAACAAAATTATTTCTAAATTTCTATATTTTTCAAAATTTTAAAAGATACTTTAGCAAAATTGTTCTTTTTATGTATTTTTATTTTTTATGTGGCATGTCTTCATTTCCTTTCATTCTAATTATCACGATAAAAAGTTTGTTTAAATTTAAATGAAATAAAGTTTTTGAAATTTTTTTCGAATCTATTTTTTTCAGTAGATGTTGCTAACAATTTTTATTATAGTAATTCTCATCGCAACAATTAATGATTTTGGATATTGCATCGTTTTATAAAAGGAGAAGTGATATTTGGGATGAAGAGTTGAATCTTGAGTGTTAAAGCAGCGACGTCACGTTTTTCGAGCGAGGAGAATCAGGTGACAAGACAAAGGACACAAGAAAAGTTCCGCGGGCTGAGGTTGGTCGCGGCTAGAGTGTGGGAAGCTGGGCTCCGCGTTCTTTAACCGATAGCCGCATCTCTTTTCACGATTCTTTGTGAAACAGAAGAGAATGTAACGCCGCGCCAGCGCGTTTTTTTCGTTCAATCGAGATAAAACACTTTGGTAGAAAAAGTTCTGTTCTGTTATTCATGTTTTATTTAAAGCTCGAAAAACTGCGTTAAATCACAAAAATCATTATCAATTCAATTAGAAAAATTATTTTAATAATATATAAAAGATTACTTTATGCGAGATACCGAGATGAAATATCTTGACAATTTTAATGTTGATATGAAACAATTAAATCAAAAGATCCTTAGATATTAATAATAAAATGAAGCTATAATTTATGCTGTGCCAATTTGAGAAAAAGAAATTAATAAATGTTTTCCGTATGATTACTCAGTTAGTAAATATCAGTAGAAAATATAAGGATAAATAAAGTAGAAAATTGAAATATATTAATAATTAATAAAATTAATATTATCAATGATAATTTAAAGGCTGCTTCTATCTCATAGTTAAAATTTTATGTCTCCGATATAATTTCCAATAATTCAAATATTTCAAATTGTAATGTTATCTCCGTCTTATAACAGACATAAAAAGAAATTGATAGCGTTAATCGAGACGCTTAGTAGAAAAGTAATTTAATCGTCCAAATTCGATTTTCTGTAACTTTAAAGCATTAATAAATTATTTTCATAAGTTATTAACATGTTGTATTAACCATTAACGTTTTAAAATATTAATAATAAAAATATTAATATTTAAATAGTTTAGGAAATATAGAATTTTGGAAAGTAGACTTTCACTTTTGCGATAAGTGTTTCAATTATGCCGATCACATAGATGTTTATTCTCATTTTCATTATCATCGTCGTCATCGTCGAAGTCGCGATTGTAGGATTTCGATGAGACAGATCAAGGCGGGACAGCGACGACGGAAATGACATTGGCGAGGAACGGAGGGGAGGAGCACGGGGTGGCGCATATCATCTTAAAGTTTAATTGAGTCTTGATCCCGTGGGGCCACAGCCCCGAAGCCAATCTTACTCGACGCGGGCCCCATGGGATCCGGGATACGTCGCGTTCTGCACTCTCCCGCATACGCCTCTCTCGCTCGTCTATGACGGCCAGCGTTTCATCGTTTCCCGGTGGATTATCTACGGGCATCTCCTGATACGAGCTCCTCCTAGAAACATTCATCTCGAACCAATTCAGACGATCAAGCACTGACCAATGGTTCACAAACTGTTCGAAACTAAAACTGTCACTGTCTGCATAGGATAGTATACACTAGTGATAATTTATAATCGCGATGAAACGATAATCATTAATCTATAGTTGCTATAACGAGTTTGTTATAATCGACAACAATTATGTGTTTCATACGATAAGTTTAACTTGCTCGAGTTAATTAAACACCTAAAGAATAATTTTTAGAATCTACATATACCGAGAAAAGAGTTTTTAGTCTTTATGATTATACTTTATACATATATTACATAATTGTGATTATCACTGCTACAATATTAATAATAATTATTATTATACGTATGGTTCTAACAACAAATATATAATTGATAACAATGAAAATGATATAATATATAGTTATCATTACTATTATTATTATTATTATTATTATTAAATGGTTGTAATTACTACAATTTAAGTATAATTTTTAGAGAAAGTCCCCTATTACGAAACAATTTTCTAATATACGATAGCGAAGTTTTTGCTAAATTAATTAAGAGGGGCCATTTATTCATTTCACTATACTTATGTTGCTCTTGAGATGAAATGTATTTAATAGAAAATTCATTATTAGATCATGTATGTAACGTAGCGTTGCGAAAAAAGATTTGTAAAATTTGATGATATCAATTGAAATGTGTTTTTAAACCTTGTTTATTACATATTAAATATATTACATATTAAATAATTATTTTACAATAAATTCTACATGCAGTAAGTAAAATTGTATTAATAAAAAATGAAGGAACGGGATATATTAAATTTTGCTAAACTATAGATATTAAATTTGGTGATTCCTGAAATCGCAAGACGTAGAGCTCGTAGTACGAGATAGGTTATAGGATATTTCTAATATGAAATAATCTATGTTATTATAATTGTAAGTTCGAGTCAGAGCTGGACATATATTGTACTTGAAATACTTTTATTTGAAAAACAATATTTGTTAAACAATTGTATTTTGTATTTCAGTGAAGTACATAAAAATATTTTATATTTTGTATTTTATGCGAGCATATAAAAGTATTTTGTATTTTGTGTTTCAAAAACAATAACGAAAGATTGAAAGTATTTTGTATTTTGTATTTCAAATACTACATACTTTGCAAGATTGATAATCAATCTTATTATTTGAATAACAAAATACAAAAATTTTTTATACATTCAATTTTTCGTTTTTAAAAACAAAATACGTAATATTTTTGTGTTTCAGCTCCGCTGAAATACAAAATACTTGTATTGTAAATATTGTGTTTTAAATAAAAGTGTTTCAAATACATGTCCCCCTCCAGCCCTAGCTCGAGTATCGATCTTTAACTACTGTTAAAGTATAAAGATTACTGAATAATAGTATTAAAAACAGAGAAAATAATAAAGTTAAAGTTAAAAGAAGCTTCATACGAAATTGCATCGCATGCTGGGAGCACACTAGTTGCGCTGGAAATATTGGGTATAAGTAAATTTGCGATTATTGGAAATAAGCTTCTTCATTACAATTAATTGTATTTCAGAAACATTAAATAAAGCTTCCTAATTGCAATATTGACAGCATTGCATTTTATTAACAATTTCTTAAGATATCTCATATCAGTTTACAAATTTACCTTAAAAAAGATTTAAAAAGGCGAAAATATACATAATTCTTAAATAAAACCTAAGTATCCAACCAATTAATAGTAGGTTTAATTCATCTTCCAAGATATTCTTATTAAAGGTCTTCTTATTCAATTCAAATAATGGCAACTTTAATTCTCGAAAAAACTAATATATGAAATGAAAAATTAAAACTCAGATGCTACAATTTTAATTATAAATAATCAAGTTAAACTCTATCAAATTAAAAAGTGAAATCCAAGTGATAAAATCCAATTATCCTTGTTATTTACTTAACTCTAATGATATGTATCATTCGTATAAAAGATTTGATATCAACATCTGATGCCAAGTTAAATCCCATATTAAATAAAGAATACAATCCATAATTACATTACCTTGTCCATTCAAATGTTATCACAAAAAGTTAAAGAAGTAAACATTTGCGCTACTAGATCAAATAATAAAAACTTGTTAAAATGTAAAAATAATTCAAAATTATAGTAATAGTTAAGAAAATGAATAATGAAAGATAATTATAATTTTGACCCTTCGTTGATACATTTCTTTTTTCGATCGCTTTTTGACTCACTGGGTGACTCATATCCAGAGCAATGTTTACAACTGACATTCTTATTTAAAAAATTCAATCAATATGAAAAAAATTATGGGTTAATTTCAAAGTTTGTAGTATATACATTCAAATAGTTTTTGATGGAAATTTCATTACAGTTTTTGTGAAAAAAGTTCAATGAATAGAGAAAAAACTAGTAAAATTTTTGAAAAATTGTAACTTTTAAAAAATTCAATATTAAAAGTTCAAAATTTACAGAATTGTTATTCAGATATGATATGTTGAAAAAAAAGATTAGTTTGGATAAAAGATATTTATTTTGCATATTGAATATAGATTATTTTGGGAATTATAAAAAGAGATTTTTTAATAAATATTGTATTTTTGTTCTATAAAATAAAAGAAAATTGAGTTTCCGAAAGTTAAAACAATTTTGTGGGAGGTTCACACCCAGTATGACAACGAAGAGTTAATGTAACAATGAATTTAACATGAATGTTAAATTGAATGTTAACATGAATGTTAAATACTCTGAATAAAAATAAAGTTTACTGCTTATTTCTTTTTCTTTTTCATAACACAAATCTTATATAGATTTATTTACATATCTTAAAATTAAACCTAATAGTTTGCACAACTTTCGTAACTTCTACTGTTTAACCGAATTGAATACATATCTACGCTGGACGCTACTTTTACTCTCTGGAAATATTTCTCAGTTTTCTTATTTTAAATATTACATTCATATTTTTAGCATGTTATACTGTGATCTAGCAGCGCCAAGTATTTACTTCTTTAATTCTAGTAACACTTGAAAGAATAAGGTAACGCAATTATGGATTGTACTCTTTATTTAATTTGATACTCGGCGCCAATTATTGATATCAAATCTTTTTTTACAAATGATACATAAAATTTTATGGAATTTAACTTGGCACTAGTTGTCGAATTTTTTCGAATATGAATGATACATATCATTAAATTTAAATAAATAACAAAGACAGTACGATTTTACATTTTAATTTAATAGAATTTAATTTAATTATTTAAGACTGTAATATCTGAGTTTTAATTTTTCATTTGATACATTAATTTTTTTCGAGAAGTAATAATTTTTGACAAAAAATTGAAGCTGCCATTACTTGAATTGAAAGAATTGGAAGGCCTTCAATAAAGATATAAGATTAGATATTTTAATAAGATCCTTGAAAAAGAATTAAAATTGCTTAATTCAGTTGGACACTTTGATTTTATTCGAGAAGCACCTTTTATTACTATATTCTTAGCGCCTTTTATTACCTTTTTTAAAAGATAAGTTTGATATCAATTGATATTGTTGATTGATATTTTATAGTGATGAACGTCTTCTTATGAATAGTTTATTTTATAATTGATCTCAAGAAATAGATTTTCATATTTAGACGAAATTGTGTGTGTGTGTGTGTGTGTGTGTGTGTGTGTGTGTGTGTGTGTGTGTGTGTGTGTGTGTGTGTGTAGAGAAGTAACGTACTATATATTACTTACTTCTTCTTTTCGTTTTGTTAGTAATTAATTAATTAATTAATTTAAGTTAAAGTTTAAAAGTAAAGTAA
>NW_012130130.1:541706-550177 GCF_000143395.1 Atta cephalotes
TACTAGTATTATTAGTTGTTAGTATTATTTATTAGTAGTAGTAGTACGTACTTACTTTAAGTTTTATTTAATTATTAGTATCTACTAAGTAAGTAAGTTATTATATTATAGTAATAGTAGTGTGTGTGTGTGTGTGTGTGTGTGTGTGTGTGTGTGTGTGTGTGTGTGTGTGTGTGTGTGTTGAGAGAAAAGCCAATTGAATCTTATTCACTCTTTTCTTTGTGATATAATATTTACATAAGTTTTAAAGAAGAATTAAAGATATTAATTACTTGAGTCGATAAAAAGACGATGATCAAGATCTGTATGTTCTGAAGAATATCTAATAATTAATGAATATCAGTGTATAATGCGCTGTATACATACATACAGAGTATTCGAAAAGAATGGGACTCTATGATCTCCAAAAGTACGCACTTTCAGGGAAAATGACCCGAATAAAAGTAAAGGTACCTTGCGTAATAATGCTAATACCGACGTTGTAACGTTCAAGTCTTATAACTCGAAATGTACTGAAAGAAAAAATATTTTATTATAGTATTTTAAAAAGCTCTCGAGCTATAAGAATATTTAATGAAAAACAGGGGGTTTCATTCAAGAAATTAAAAGTGATCATTATGTGACCTTCAAACAATTATTCAAGGTTAAGTTCTAGGTCATCAAAAAATAATTCTTCATGAAAAATACAACTTTTCCCCTACAACTTTTCATTTTCCCTGAAAGTGCATACTTTTGGATCACATAATTAAATTACATATATCTTCCATCCGATTTTACATATTACTTGTTATATTTGTTATTTTATATGAAACAAAATTAAGTTATAAATAAAATGGAGATTACGAACGAAGTCGTATCTTAGTTAACAAATACAGTGTATAATTTTGTTTCCGCTCGATCTTCTTTTGTTAAATATTAATTGTAAACAAATAGAGATCGATGTAAAATAAATTGCTTTCTCACTATTCCTATTTCCTAGCTTAGTTTCATGTTCTTCTGTTTTTGTTACATATTAAGTTATAAACAAATAGAGATTGATGACGAATAAATCGCTTTTTCATTATCATTTCCCAGCTTAGTTAACAAACCAATATATAATTTTGTTTCCATCCAATTTCCTTCTGTTACATATTGAGAATACAAATAAGTTTCCGCCGTTTGCAAAAGACGGCACCACTAATAAACTATAGTTAAAATTGTTTGATATAAAACGACATATCGTAAGATTGGACATCCGGCAACACCATAACCTTGAAATATTAGCAATTTTGCATCATATATTTTTTTTTATACGAAAATGTCGAGTTTTAAGTCGAATAAGCGTCATTTACGGGAACTTCTGATTTACTTCTTTAATTTGAAGAAATCTGCAGCTGAGGCTCATAGATTGCTTGTAGAAGCATATGATGATGCTGTCTTAAGTGAGAGAAGTTGTCGTGAATGGTTTCAAAAGTTTAAGAACGGTGAATTTGACGTCGAAGAAAAAGAACGTAGCGGAAGGCCGAAAATGTACGAAGACGCGGAATTGGAAGCATTATTGGATGAAGATTCGTGTCAAACGCAAAAAGAACTTGCACTTACATTAGGAGTGACTCAACAAATAATTTCATATCGTTTGAAATCATTGGGAATGATTCAAAAGCAAGGGAATTGAGTTCCATATGAACTGAAACCGAGAAACGTTGAACGCCGATTTTTCACACGTGAAATGCTGCTTGCCAGGCATAAACGAAAGGGTTTTTTGCATTGTATAGTCACTGGTAATGAAAATGGATACACTGTGATAACTCAAAGAAGAGGAAATCATAGGGATCACCTGGTCATGCTTCAACATCGACAGCCAAATCGAATATTCATAGAAAAAAACTCATGTTATGTATTTGGTGGGATCAGCTTGGTGTCATGTATTATGAGTTGCTCAAACCGAATGAGACCATTATTGGCTCTCTACCAATTGATGAGATTGAGCCGAGCACTCATGGAAAAACGCGCCCACTACTACTCTAGGCATGATAAGATTATTCTCCTGCATGATAATACTCGACCACATGTTGCGGCGTCAAAATCTACTTAGAAACACTCAAATGGGAAGTTCTACCCCACCCGCCATATTTTCTAGACATTGCTCCGACTACCACTTGTTCCGATCATCGATATCAATGACACATGGCCTGTCTGAGCAGCACTTCACATCATATGAAGATACCAAAAATTGTATCAATGATTGGATAGCCTCAAAAGATGAAGCGTTCTTCCGACGTGATATCCACATGTTACTAGAAAGATGGGAAAAAGTAATGGTTAGCGATGGCCATTACTTTGAATAAAACATATGTACCGTTCTTTCACAATAAATGCTTAATTTTTGATAAAAAACGGCGGAAACTTATTTGTATTCCCAATATTAAGTTATAAACAATTAATGAAGATCGAATAAATCGTTTTGTCATTATCATGTTCTGGCTTAGTTAACAAATATAATGTATAATTTCATTTCCATTCGATCCTCTTTTGTTCAAAATTAAATTATAAACAAATAGAAATCGGACGAATAAATCGATTTTTATTATCATTTCCTAACTAAGTTATTAATAAATACTAGTATATACTTTTGGTTAATTATGCACCGTTTGTGCTCCTTGCATCATACTTTCGCGCCAAAACATCAAACAGTACATCTGATTGGTCAACGAACATAATGAACATAATCATAATAACGATGATGTATCTCAAAAATTTCACATCAGAACTTCACGTCGCAATATCTCCGTTCGTAGGGCACGTAAGAAAAAAAATAAAAGCTTTTATTATACAATTCTAGTGACAGCTATACATATCAAGCGTATGTAGAATTTGATCGATTCAATAGTTATGCTCCAATAATCTCGATCCCCCGCAATTCGTAGTCTCGCGTAAAGGAACACAGTAGTGTCGTTGCGCTTACCTTAGTCGAGACACTACGTATCGTAATATCTTATATTAGGAAAATAGTTTTTTTGATATTAATAAAATTGGAAATAAGACTGTTTATGTTAGATACATTACTTTAAATACGAAGCGCCACTACGGTCTGAATGTTAAGATGTTGAATATATATATTCATTTAAATGAATTAATTTCAAATTATAATTGCGTGCCGATATAGTTGTCGTACTTTCAACGCAATCAATTTGAAATATTAATAATCCTCCCAAATTTTCTAAATTTAATCTTAAAAAACTGTACTGATATTATGTAAAAATTTTTTGATATTATGTACAGCTCTTTTTTTATACATTTTTATAATTTTAAAAAATAATATTTAAAAATAATATTTAAATTAAATTTTACATTTCAGTATTTTAAAGCTTATTAAATTTTCTTCAAAATAACTTATTACGTTTTTAAATTCTGCATATATATATATATATATATACTTCCGGTAACGACATAAAATTCGATATTATTATAGAGACTTTCCTCTCCTCTTTTAGAAAATAATATCTCGAATTTAACATAAATTGCATGTCCCAACTTCTACTCGAATTTTTAAGTTAATTTAATATGTACAAGATGAATATATTAGAAGGTTACACAAATGCTACGTAAAAGAATAAATACAAAAATGATAATATTAACTCAATTTATAACTTTAGAAGCAGAATAAACTTTGGAAGCATATTTTTTTTAGTTAAATTAACATTTATAATATGTTAAATTTAACCCATATTTTATTCACTTCATCTAAAAATTTACAACACAATTAACAATTTAAAACACTTTATTTTTATGTTTTTGGTTATTTATTCATAAAATTTGTGTTATTTTGACACTGAGAAAAATGTTGCTTACCAATTTAACACAAATTCTTTAAATAATATGTAATCACATTATGCTAAATTAACTCTCTTAACTATATTGAAAAATTCAACACTGGTTATTAACAAGAGTAAGCCAATCAGCAGACAATATTTTTAAAACGATTTAAAAATATTTATTTAATGTAAAAATATTTAATATTTTTTTAAATAGTGTATGCTGATTGGAGAGTGGATCATTTCCAATTTTATTTTCGATGAATATCAAAAAAAATTCTTATTCTTGTTTCCCATTCATGAACGTGTTTAAACAAGTACTCGATTAAATTTTCAAAGAATTTTTTCTTTAATTGGATTTTCTACCATATTTTGAAATATTATCCCATTCTTCCCTCCAGATATGTTCAATATGTTGGATATTTTCTTGTAAAATAATAGATATTTAACGTTCAATTTGTTAAAAAAAGTAATCTTTTACAATATTTATTTATTAAATTCTCTTTATAATAATGTTAAGAAACATATATGGGATGTTTCACATCAACCGGATCACCTGCGTGTCCAAAAATCAGCGCAATGATAATAAACGTTTAAAGTCACTTATAGACTTGTAGCAGAACGCCGTCGCGATAAAGACGGAGTGCAATATGAATAGTGTCTCGAACGCTGCCACGAACACTGCGTAATATCGGGCCGATCGACTGAGAGTCGGGTTTTTGCTGCCACATCAAAAAAATGATTGCAATATTCCTGTTTAACCGCGTACATACTTGTATCAAGAACATCGTCGCAAACAAGTTGGCGCTAGTGAAGACATTGTCTTGATTGTTTCGAACATCGCCGCGAATCATCGGGCCCTTTAAAATCTCTGTATAATCCGATAATTATATAATATATATGCAATCATGAGAAATTATTGTATAATATTAAATAAAATCATATATATTTTATTTAATATTATATAATAATTTCATAGACAGTGAAAAAAATTATTTGAATACAATCAGATGAAATCATATGAAATCATGTAACCTGTGGGACAATATTTCAGCTAGTAGTTGTCTCCCTCGAATTTTTTATCAAACGAATCATCGCAGTATATTGTAGTATAATTTATTTATATAGCGTACTTTATTCGATTAGAGATGGTGTTATACAAATGATTATAAATATAGATTTGAACAAATTTCGCAAACTAATAAAAATGAAACATTGGAACACGCGTTGACATTCGGGATGATGTTCGTAACAGTTCGCGATGGCGATTACAACAAAAGTAACATTGATACGATAGCCTTTACGGTTTTCGCGACGGTGTTCGCATTAGCATTCATGAACAGTTCGCAACGACATTCTGGTACAAGTCTGTACGCAGCTTTAGGTCTCAAATTATTATATCGTATATACTTCCGAAAGAAATGTGCTGTTTTGAGAGATCCAATATGATGGATCCAATATGGCGCGAGAAGCGATAAACATCGCATGCAAACATTTTCTTGCTTAAACTACTAATCCCCAATTGACTGAAAAATGATTACTTCTAGATTTTTCAAAGTTGCTGATTACGAATATTGTCAATATTTCAAAATTCAAAATAGTAAAATCTATATAGTAATCAGCATACGAAACTTTAAACTCTATATTTTTAGACTTTCAACTTCTTTTAATTCCCAAGCTTTTTAATCCCTAATGAAGGAGTAAACTATTTTAGATTAATCTTAGAACAAAAAATATTTCACTAGTTTTTAGCAGGTGATGATTAATTTTTAAATACACGTTCAAAAAAGACTCAAATCAGAAACGTAATATTTATTTACAAAAATTGGTAATATGGTATTTAAATTTGTATTTGGAATTATAAACAACCTGCGGATGACTCCTATGATCTTGATCATATTATTTTCTTAGTTGTGTATTAATATTTCAAAATTTGTAATTTTCGCCGATGAAAATAGTAGAACTAATATGATGGATATGCACTTAAAAACTGCGAAATTCTTGTAATAAGGAACAGTAGGCGCTTAACTCCACTAGTTCACTTATGTATGCTCGAAGATCTAAAATTTCACTTTGGACTATTTAAAACTTCAGATAATAAAAAATATATTTATTTTCTGTTTCTCCGATATTTATTGTGTTAAATTTGATTTTATTAAATATTTATATTTTAACTTTTATAATAATTTATTATTTTATTTCTTCTTATTTAATTTATTCTAAGTATCAGAATTTATTCTAAGTATCAGATGTTTTCATATGTTCCAATATATACACTAATATGAGTGTCATTGAAAATCTAATTATAATATAGGATAAATAAATAATTCCAAAATATTCCACAATTCGTAACCGAAATTTTAATAACGAACGATGAAACGAAATTTTAATAAAATATTCCTGACTTAAAAATCCTTATACTTAAATATCGAAGTTACAATAGTTTTTAAATTAATTCGGTATATATATTTAAAATAATTCGTACATAAAGGAAAAGCCATTATTATAAGATATCGAGTTCATTTTGAATAAATGTTAGAAGTCTATGGAATAAAATTTAAAAAAATAATAGGTCATTTTGAAGAGTTTAATAAGCTTTAAGATAATGTTATATAAAATTTAATTTAAATTTCTTTTTTTTTTGAAAATTAAAGAAATATAAAAGTGACCAAATCGCAAAGTCAATAAATTGTGCTCCTAATATGAGATGCCCCGAGAAAATCGATGGTAAAATGCAAACTATATCAATATTGCAATTATAAAACTTTATTTAATGTTTCTAAAATACGAAACAAACACAATCAGCGTGCGCGAAAAATGAGCATGCGATAGATTATATCCAGGAACTTTTTAAAAGTAACAAGTTACAGTTACTAGTTACCGATTTTTAAAAGTAACTCGTTACAGTTATTGTTATTTAAGAAAGTCAAATTTTCATTATTCGTTTTTAAAATCGACGATCACCAATCACAACGGACGGATCTAAAGTTTTCCTAATTTCAAGCGCTATACACTGTAAAAAATTTTTGTGTAAAATTACAACTATTATAATGAATAATTTGATGAGACCCACTATAACAGTAAATTTATTTACGCATTTGTAAATTTGCAATATGCAAATAAAAATAATTCTTGGTTTATAACTAAGCAGATTGTGAAAGTACAATTACAATGTGTAGTCATAGGAATGTGTAGTCATAATATGACAATACATTTCGCACTATATATTATTATATATATAACAGCAATACGCGAAAAATTACTGTTATACTATGTAATATTACTAAAATTTGGATAATTACAGAAAATATTCAAAATATCTTTCTATTTACGTAATTTTCATTTACGTAATTTTTCATATAAAATATTTAAAATAAAAGATATTTACACAATAAAAATAAATTTATATAATTTATATAATTTATATATAAAAATTTATATAATTTATGTGCAATTACAAAATTTTTGTGAAATTACATGATGTTTTTTTATATTTGCAGGACTAATCATGTAATTTTTATATTTATTATATGTAAATTTATGAAACTTTTTCACTCATAGTGTGAATGGC
The DNA here is from genome assembly GCF_000143395.1 of Atta cephalotes. NCBI lineage: Eukaryota > Metazoa > Arthropoda > Insecta > Hymenoptera > Formicidae > Atta > Atta cephalotes. The sequence goes on from NW_012130130.1 coordinate 549,072, forward strand.
TTGTATATCGTATCTAACCGTGTGTAAAGTAATGATGAAAGTAACTATAAAACTTTGTTACCATTACCAAAAAAATGTAATTTTGTTACCGTAACAGTTACCAAAGAAAAAAGATAACGCAGTTACTAATAAAGTAACTGTAACTTCATTACAAACAACGAGTTACTTCCATTCCTTGATTATACTCAGAATTCGTCTTCAGGTAGTTAGAATCAACCATCGCAGAATAGGCACTTGAAGTTCATTCCCGATGTCTTTTATTATTATACAATAACATTTACTTTAGTAACGATTTCCACTATGACATAGGAGCATAAATTATTTCATATTAGAAGATACTCTGTATTTCATATACGATTTCCACGCCTTACGGTTTTATAAATATCAAATCTAACTACTGTAATTAAGCAATCCAACATATCCCGTATTTTTTTATTAGTACAACCTTATTCTATCACTTACACATGAAGAATTTATTGCTAAATATTTATTTATTAAATAATAAACAAGGTTTAAAGGCTCATTTCAATGAAATTTGAAGACATCCAAATTCTAAAATCTTTTTTTACAATGACTACAGGCATAACCTAATAATGAATTTTCTAGTTAGTTATATATAGTTTTTAATCCAAGAGCAATAAATTCATAATGGAATTAATAGATAGCGTTTATTAGTTTAGCAGAAACGCCGTTCTCATATTAGGCGTCTATCTCAAAATAAGGAGCTTTCCTCTATTTATTATTTTTAATATTCTATAATATTTTTACGTTATGTACATTGCATATATCATTATTTTTTATGTTTAAACATGATTAATGAAGTATTACATTATATATTATTATTTTAATCTCACATGGAGAACATATCGTACGATCATCCGCTTGTGTGAACTATCTCTGAGCGCGCGAAATGTCAACTCTATGATTAGTTAATTTCAACCGCTATTAATTTAAAAACTATTATAGCTTCGACATTTTGATATTAAAATTTGTGTCTTATTTTTAAATCAGGAATATGCGAGTATAACGACTTAATGTAATCGTGGGAAAGTCCTCGAAATCATAAAATTCGAATAAAATTTCTATGTATAATCCGATAATTACAT
>NW_012130130.1:551407-561955 GCF_000143395.1 Atta cephalotes
TTTCGATACAAATTATGGGACATCCTGTATATGTATATTATATATGTATATTATAGATTTTCCATTATATATATATATACGTGTATGACATGAATATGTGTATGACATGAAATATACAAGTTCAATACATAATTGCAGCGTAATCTTTAAATAATGCATATTTCTGTCTGCCATATTTCCATCATTTTATCGGTGTAAGTTACAAACTTTGCAGTATTAATACAACTAGAAAATTATATTTTAATAAAAAACAAAAATTGACAGAATAACATGACCAATAAAATGATCAATAAAAATTGGGATATATATATATTTTTTTAAATTTTTTTTGTTTATATCACAAAGGTAGAATTTATAAATAGTGAATTTAAAAATCATTTATTACTTTTACCAAAGTAATAAATCTGAAAAGTTTGATATTATTATAATATTTACACTTCGAAACGTTCCCTTGCTAGTATAGAATTTTCATGCATACATTAAAAGAAAAATTTGCGTACATATATTAATTCTATATATAAAACTATTTTATAGTTATAATAACTATAAAAGTTTATTCAACCGTATATGTACTAATCTATGTATAAAATTTATATGGTTGTCATCACTATTTATCACTTATTTTATAGACTATAAGTTATAAATGTTATCACTGTCTTTTTTCTGATGACTATAGCATTTCCGAATTCAGAAATAGAACATCTATTTTGATGTTAATATTGATTATAATAAACGACGTTGATCACGAAATCCGTCAATTCAAAATTGCTCCTGCACGATGGATGCAATTAAGATAATTAAGCGCGACCAAGATACGCGAGTTGGCAAGCGATCGATAATTCCGGCGGATGTTCTAAAGTTTCCTGGGGAGCGAAAGGACGCCTATGGATCTTCGAATCGGGCCGTTTCGCTCCATTTCGCAGCGGTTAATGCCTGCCATTCGGAAGGACGGTATCGGATGTCTCGCGAGCGAGCGCTTACAAAGAACACGCACGAGGACGAAAATCAGCGCCGCCCTTTCTTAAGATACGCCACCCCTTTTTGCCAAATGATTCCCTTCTGCAAGAAGACCACCGCAATTCGAATTGACAGAGTAAGATGAAGAAAGAAAAAGACAAGAAAGAAGACAAAAACAAGAAAGAGATGACGATTAGGATAATATAGAATGAATATCCTGTCTACAGAAAACCGATGGGGCCCACAGTCGATGTTGCCCCCTTTATGTGGTATTAGGTGGCGCGTGTAACTCGATATATTCGCTAGTAAGGGGGTTTAAAACAAAATATGAGCGTTGTAAAGAGCGAAGCTTTTACGATGATGTGATGTTAGGATCCTTAAGAACGTGCTGTTCCATAGGAGATGCCTGCGAATAATTCGACAGCATCGACAAATGACTTTGTCAGGTTGCACATGCGGAATGTTAAATTACGATTATTACAATTTGATTTGGATATCGTAATTAAGGATTATAATTGAGTAGCTTATATGCAAAAGTAGCTATTATCCGGAAAGTTCGTGCCGATTTTGAAGGAAAATTGAAACGCAGAAGATTTAAATTTTTAATTTCATTTATTAAATTTAAATCTTTTGCGGCACGAACTTTTCCAATATAAAACACATAAAAGATTAGATATTATAAAATCATTAGATTCCATAGCTCCTTGATTATGAATTGAATGTTTTAAAAATGTGCTAAACAATTACTCTAAAATCAAGAGAGAAAAGTGGAAAAGAAGTTAAATGATCTTTATTTTTGCAGTAAAAAAAATTTATTAAATCGCCAAATCCTTATTGTTATAAATGCAATTATATCTGTTAATTATATTTAATTATTTCTTTAATAATTTTTCATGTTATATTATACACGTTTGTTAACTCAAAAGTAATGATTTTTTTAATTAAAAGAACATCTTTTTGATAGCTTAAATAAGAAAAATTAGACAAACTTTTCGTCTTCGCAAAAAAAATGTTTCAAGGATATAATAACTTTTGTCAACTATTCAATTGGCTATAATAATTTAGCACTATAATGATTTCTATATCCTATTAATTATAATAATTCCTACCAAAGAACAAAATTTTATCTATTTATTTATAAGAACAAAAATATTATTTAATCATGGAAATCAGATTTTTAAAAAATTTGTAATTATGTAATATAATGATCATTTAAAATTCGACTTTCCCTAACAAAGCAAATCTTTATTTTGACATATAGAATGATTTTAATATAAAAGAGAAAATAATACAGTGAATATATAGTATCACGAATCGTGAGAGAGCAATATACGTACATCCTTACATAGATGTAGTCCTCGGATTATGCGAGTGTCCTACAAGGGCGGTTTATTGTGGTCCACCCTTTATACATAATTCTATAAACCATGACAAGATGATTGGAGTATCTGGTTTCTGCTCTTGCAGGTGAATGCGTGGGTTAAATGTCGAAAAAACATAGTGAATCGTATCGATTCTTTTCTGCAATCGTCGTTACTAGACAAAAGAAATGATATTTCATATTTGACGATATTTATCTGGACGGAAGCATAAAGTATAATTGAATCACATTACATGGCGAATTTTATGCGTACAATATTTTCTTTCCAAATACAAAACTTTAATTAATTTTTATTAAACGTTACAGACATGATCGAAATATAATCTAAAATATAAAACCCGGGCTGGAAAAATTATTTTAACTTAGACTAACTAAAAATAACTTGTTATCTTTTTTTCACAGAATTGAAGTAGACGCAAAATTAAAACTATTAGAAGATGAGGCAGTTGACTTCTAGAAAAATTAATTAAAGATATCACTATTATCGATACTTTTAACTTGGAATTACAAAAAGTCTGAACTATCAATCAAGTTTGGCCATCTTGCAATCCCTTAAGGAGAGCGATGACTGGATTTAATTGAAGTCAATAATACAAACTTTTTAATTTTAAATTAAAAATATCGCTAATAGCGGTATCTTTAATTTAGTATCTTACATTACCATTCTGTCTCATTCAAATGCGTATACTTATCTTATTTGACATATTTGACATATTGCAGCAGTATCTCTTGAAAAATCGAGCATCTGCTACGATTGCTGCTTTTTTAGTTTACTATTCTAAATTTTCGCTAAATATACATGTGAATTACGTTCAACTGAAAATATTTTTTCTAGATTTTCAATCTTACTGTTAGTTCTACAAATTCAGTATTGTCTCTTCAAATAATTTGAGATGGATCACTTGATGGTATTCATGTGAACTATAAAAATTTTATATTAAGCAAACTTTAATCTCAAGTGCAGTTATTTGTGAAATTGATACAACATATTTATGAAATTTGTGAAATTGATCTTTGAACTTTCTATTTTTGTAAATATTTCAATTCTAATTTTAATTCTAAATAATTTTGCAATCAGTAAAGTTTCAAAATTTTTGTTGTACTGTAATTGCTATCGTTCCAGCATTCTCTTAAAGACTTTGATTCTTAATGCAAAATTGGCCAACAAAAGATTAAAACATATCTATAACAGCAAACTAAAACTCACCAATAAGTTTTCCATTGAGAACTTGTGCTTGTTAAAAATACTTTCAAAGAACGCGGAAACATATAGGGAAGAGAATATGAAGAATATGTTGTCTAACTTTATTGACAAGTGCGTTAGCGTAATATCCGAGATTTGCTGGCATTCATTTGGCGCCACGACAGAGAAAAGGGCTCTTGTGTCCGTGATATCACGTCCGAGCATCAGCCTGTGGTATACTCGAGAAGGAGGCGGTGGCCCTCTCGAGGGAGAGATGGAGCACGAAGCGCGGGAAGCCCGGCCAATTGGCGCCCAGGGTGCATTTGTGTCTAATTCAATGCATTATATCTACACTCCTGTCTCCCTCCTCCTCGATTCCAGGTATATCCGTCGTTCGGCTAACCGAGAACACTGCTCGCGAAATGTATCGATCTGCTCCTTTCGATGTTAGATTTCGATCTCTTTCATCGCACTTCGTCTTGCCTCTCGACTCTCTAGAATCTGATTCGCGAAATCTGTTTCGGTGGTTGAAACTGCGGACAACGAGAAAAGTGACTTTTTCCTACCGAGGGTATGCACACAATTAATCGGAGTTGTAGTCGATTTCTATTATTCTGTATAATGTGGTATAAAAATCACTTCCATTTTTATGTACTCTTTTCTTAATGCTTAAGGAAACAGTGTAATATTAATAAGATACATGTGGTTTCCACTAAAAAGAATATAAGATGATAAAATTTCTGTAAAAATGCTTGCAGTTTATTATCGGGTTGTCCGGAAAGTGCTGATGTTGAAGGAAAATTTAAACGTAGAAAATTTAAATTTTAGTATACATTTAATTATATAGGTTAGTCGGCACGAACTTTCCGGACAACCCAATATAAAATCCTGTAGCTTACTTCATATAAGTGAAACGTAAATGTAGTATACACACAGAAATAAATATCCATATACATATAATATACATATAATATACATGTATATGGATATTTATTTCTGTGTGTATACTACATTACACAATAATATACACAATAATATATATATATATATACACATATATGCAGAGTTAAGAAGTAACGCGTTGCTTGTAACGATGTTATGTATATATTTTCCTTACTTTTTGGTAATGATTTGGTAACACCGTTATTTTTTTTTTATTAGAGTAAGAAGGTGATAATTATAGTAACGGAAAAGTAATGACATTACATTTTCTTTAATAACGAGTAATGAAATTGACCTCGTTATTTTTATTTTTATTACTTTTTTGTAGATTATGATCGTTATGGACAATAAGATTATAGGTAGACACTAAATAAACAAAAAACTTTTTGCCTATTTTTGTTTCATTCACTATCCTCGCTTTAGCATAAGAACACTAAAAACTAAAATATCTATTACATAATAAAATACCATTATTTAATTAAGTATGTAAAATTTTAATAAAAGATAAAAATGTTCAAAGATAAATATCTTCCTAAATCTTTTATATTTAATTTATATTCTGTCTTAGCACTCTTAGAAGTCTGTTTTAATATTTAAAAAAGATGTAGAACACAGGAATATTCGATTTTGAATTGAAATTAGGTTCATTCGATGCGTTTTGCACGAAATAAATGAATCTGATTCCTTATCTTAATAGTCATAGCTTTAATCATTAATATCTCAGTTCGCTGAACAGAGCGACACTTATTTTTCTATCAGATTCGTTCAGTTCGTGCAAAAATGCGTCGAATGATTCTAACTTTATCAAAATCAGTGAATAAGCTGATATTCTGCATAATTAAAAAAGAAAGTAAAAAGTAACAATTTTTTTACTTTTAAGTAACAGTAACGCGTTACTTTAAAATCGATAACGAGTTATTTTTTTACCGCAAATAACGGTAACGTATTACTTTTAAAAAATAACTTTTCAACTTTACTATATGTATATAATAATATACAAGGTAACTCAACTAACTTTTTATTTAATACACTTCTTGTGTGCAGATAGATTTTAAATTAAATAATTTTAATTTTTTATTGTAATTTGCGCAATAGTTAACGAAATATTAATTTCTAAACATTGCCGAATATGCGGGTAAAATCGATGCATAAGATGCCTTTCTTTATCAAATCTTAAAGATATATTTTTTAAAGAATTTAAAGATATTTTAGAGACGATTATTACAATAGATATACTGCTCGTCGGATAAAAAAAAATCGCAAAAATTGCAAAACGGTAGAAGACTTTTTGACTCAATTTGGTCTGCTCTACCTACTCATAAGCGGCGTGTCAAAAAGTTTGGGACACCCTATAATAAAATATATAAAATATAAATATATAATATATGTATTCAGAAAAATGATTGCAATTACTATATTTAATTTAAAGTAATTTGTGATGCCAGCTATTTTTTTTAGTAGATAAATATACACAAATTTACAAGATTTTTGTTTTTCGACACCTAAATAAGTTTTTAGTATTTTTAGCTACTAAAAAAAGAATAAATAAAATTTTAAAAATTTCAATACTCACAAATTTTAAGAAATCAAGAATTTCTTCATTAAAAAAAAATCTATAAATTGAAACAATTTAGAATATTTATTTTGCAAAACTAAATACATAAAAATCATTATTCAGAGGTGTTAAGAAACATTATAAATCGGAGTAATTTTTGATATTGAATATTGCTGATAAATTCAATGACTTTAATGTAATAGTACTTCAAATTATACATAAACAATAAAAGATTTCATACCATTATATTTATTTTTATATTTTATTGTAAAAAAATTTATAAATTTTTTATAGATATAAATATATCACATATATTACACAAGAAATTCAATTAAAAGTTTAAGGAATTTTTTGAAAAAAATATCCTTTTTCAATGTAAAAAGCCTTACATAAAATATGTATTATTTTTTTAGAAACAAAATGCTAATAAAAATTTATTGTTTAATATGATAATTATTATTACTATCATTAGAGCAATAATAATTGTAACAATACAACCTAAACATAAATATTTTATTATTTAATTATCACAAATATCAAATACTTTTCTCTCAGTGTATATAATAAAGTGTAATAATATATAATAATTAATTATTATAAATTTCGATTAAACGCGATTGAAATTTCGACGATCTATCCTGTATATCTCTAATAGGAATCATTGAAGATCGTTCTTATCTTAGATTGAGATTTCTTGCCTCGGACTAAGTCAGAACGGAGGACAGTCGGACGGAAAGAGGATAAGGATCCTCGAAGGATGGCGGTGGGTCGAAAGGGATCGGACGAGAGCGAGCGGCGATAAGAAGACACCCGCAGGTATAATTATGATTACCGCAGTGCAGAGAAAGACGGAGTATTGCGGGCAGACGCGTATAGCAGCCGTGGGATCCTGGGAAATAGGAATCCTCGAACGGCACTTTCGCGTCGTCGGCTCCTGCCAGTTGGCTACAGCCGACCACCAACAACGCTGTTTTCCGATTGTTGGTCCCCTGGCCTTTCATCCTGCCCCTCTCCTCGACTCTGCTCGATCTCGTTATTTATTTCCAGCCCCTTACGAATATGCTTGTGACCTAATGGTAATTCTAATCCGTAAACAAATTTGTCAAGCCAAAGGTAATGATAATCACGATCTCATCTCTGTACAGCAAAAATCATTAAATTTTATTAAAAATCTCGATATCTTTAGCTTTCGGCATTAACAACTGAATTATCACTAAAACATACATACAGCGTAGAAAACACAAATAGGTTCAGCATTAAATTTTTAAATTAAACAGAACCATCGAGCTTTTATGTATCATTAATTTAAATTGTTGGTCATAAATCCTTCTGTTCCATTATTTTGTAAGTGCATACACGCAAACACGCTACATACATATAAGGAGGAGGACAAGGTGAGGATAAAGGTCGATGGTTGCCGTTCGGCTGGAGCAGTTAACAGCTGAGTTTTTCCAGCATGGACCTCTTGGGTCCGCGACACGGCACCCTGAGGTCTCGTTTCGAGACCTATGCTTTATATGTAACCGGCCCCATCGCCTTCCCACCCCTCTGAATCCACCCAATCTACTCCACCCCTTCAACCTTCATGCCGCTACCTAACGCAATGATCCTTGTACAGCAGATCATGCGATTCCCATAACCGATTGTAAATGTTCTTACGATGAGGAACGATCGTGCGATGGTAGGGGATCCTGAGAAAAATGTATACATTCCGAAAAGTAAATTAGTTTGAATAGATTCAATTGAGATTAGTAAGGGTAAAAAAGTGATAGAAATATACTCTCTTTTCTTTGAAAACATCGACAATGACAAAAAAAAGTGTTTATATGTATGACTAAAACTGTTGATAAAGTATTTATTAAATAGAATTCTTAATCATAACAGTTTACTATGTAATTGTGTAAAAAAATACCAAAAATTTTTCTCTCTGTTTATAATTTTTGCAATCAAAATTAAAATTTTTCAAATTAACAGTTTAAAAAAATATTCTTTTTATGTTCAATTTTGTTTATGCGTACAAGTTTTAAACACATGAGATGAAATTAAGAAAATCGGAATGTAATTCTGAATCGACAAAACGCAAAGATTTCCGATAATGATTTAAAGCTACGATAATGATTTAAGTCTCGGAATTGTATTTTCTTGCTATGTAGAATCTAAAATGTGAAATACCATAGAAGTATGATACAAAGCGCTTTCCGAATCTTTAAATGTTTCGATATAACAGACAAAAGTATGGGTCGGTGATCGATCAATCCGTGTTAATGAAAAAATAAATGTATCGCATCCTCGCGTAGCAAGCATGTGACAACTATGCAACATTCTGCTTCGTATCTTGTCGTCATGATTAAATCTACTTTAAAGTACCACTCACACAGTTGCAAAATGAACTTAAAGTAAGAAAAAAAGTTAAAGAGAGAAAAAAGAACGATGCAATTATATTTTATAACAAAGTTGTCTTCACAGATGAATGAAAAGAGAATATTACATATTATATATTAAAATACATGCAATTTTGAAATTTGCTTTAAAAAAAAAGTAGTTGAAAACTACAGTTTATAATCGATTTTTATCAATAAAATAATATTCTTATCTTTATGTGTATATTAATATTATATGCTATACATTTTTTATGTTTATTGTTATTATGTTTTCAAACATAATTTATAGAAATAAAATCTCAGTATTAAAAATTGTCTGTTTAATTTTTTTTAATAGAAATGCATAAATATGATATAGGTTGCTTTTATTAATAATTTCTTTTGAAATGTGAAATCTGCGGTGTGCATGAGACTTAAGGAATTTGTTTTTTGCCCTCTCTTTCGTCTTCTCGTTTGAGAAACGAGCCCTTATCTATCATGTTCTCTTTCAATTACGATGCAGAACGTTGAGTTCGAACCGACGCGCGGCCTTCGTACTCGCGTATTGCTCGTATGTGAAAACAAAAGAAAAGAAGCACAATATGAGGCAGAGAAAAAGAAGACTCCGAAGACAAGTGAAATGAAGAAGACGATGAAGAAGGATGAAGAAGAGGCGAAAAGAATAGAAAAAGAGAAGAGAAAAAGAAGATACGGAGTGCGAAGAACGAAGTAAAACGAGATCAGGAAGATTTCGAAAAAAAAGAGCAAAATCAAGAAAGAAGAAGAGAATATTAAGGATGTCGTGCGAGGAACGCGGTGAAGTAAGAGAGTACTGGCAGAAGATGAAAAGAAGAAAAAAAAGGAGCGATGCATTGAAGCGCGGAGATATAAGCGAAGCAGAGCAAAAGGAGAAACAGAGAAGATGAAGATGATCGAGAGAAGATGAAACGGTAGTTTCGTCAACCGTGATTAAACGAAGACACTGACGCCGTGCCATATTTAGCTCGTTGATCGCGATCGTCGCTTCTTGTCTTTTTTCAATTTTAAGCGACAAGTCACGCGTCAAGGAACACAGGTCTGAATTAAAGCAAAATATATATATTTTTGTATTGTGATAGAATCTACGTCAAATTTTTGAAATAAAAATTCGCTTCATCGAAACATTTTACATCAAATTAAATATAGCATAACATTTTTATTATAGGATTATCGATCTGAAAATTAACTGTTTAATTTATTAGAAAAATATTATTTAAAAGAAATATAAATATTATCTGTAACTGTAACAAATAAAATGTACAAAATAATTCAATAAACAAACAAATAAAGGTAAACTGCGCGGTTAAAGATACGCTATAATAAACTATATGAGCTCCTCTTAGTTGGCAAATGTCATAAGTCCAAAATTAAGAAAAAATGCGTTTGTTATAAAAGTAAAAAGTAAGAATATTTGTTTTATCTATTAATTTATTTTTCAATAAAGAATAAAACTATCAACTAATTAAATAAATTAATAATATAATATAGGATCACTTTAACTATCGAATGTTCTGGCATTACATCTCGGAGTTCTACTGTTTTAAGAATCTTTGTGATATCACTAAATATTATAATGCATTTAGTCTCAATTATTTTAATTAATTTGAACGATTTATAACTTTAATTGGCAGTTATAAAAAGAATATGAAGACAGGCAGTTGTGAAAAGAACATGATATACATCTTTTTTATATTGAATTCATAATATCAATCTAATGTAAATTTGAAAAGAAGTTCAAGGTATATAATAGACCTTTTGCGATTATTATGCGACTTCTGCGTTCGTCTAACATCGAGTTTCGATATGAACCTGCTTGTATCTAAATCATTTCCTGCAGTAGTTTCTTTTGCCAACATGCGAGTACAACATACACTATTTTTTTTTAATTTGTGATTATCTTACGTAGTTACCGGTAACTTTTTTAAAATTATTATTTATTCATTGAAAATAATCCGATAGGGGTCAAAACGTTTGTAACAAAATTTAGATTGTTAATATAAATATTTTTACTCACATAATAATTTGAGTGGTAGCTCTATATTATATTATTAATTAATTTACTTTTATTTTGTTTTTATGTTTATAAAAAATAAAAATCAATTTTACATCATAAATAAAGTGACCGTAAAAA
>NW_012130130.1:565970-570584 GCF_000143395.1 Atta cephalotes
TTAATATATATATATATATATATATATATATATATATATATATATATATGTAATGTAAATTATTTTCAACATTAGCAACATTAGCCTATTAGAACACAGTATAAGATACTAAATACAAAATATTTTTTAAGAAATTAAGAATAAATTATAAAATAAGAAAATAAAAGAGAACTAGAATAGAAAAGTAACGGTAAAAATAACGGCTAAATTCGTTACTGTAAAAATGTTACGACATTACTGTTACTGTCACAGACAGAAAAAAGTAATGATCATTACTGAAAAAAATAATGAAAACGGTAATGGCATTACAAGTAACGCATTATTTCCCAACTTTGCTATATATTATATCAGAAGCAAAATATATGTACAATAAAAGTTCTTGCAAAATGTATATATATAAGATATATATATATATAGGTTTATTTTCTGTTCCTACACGAGGATTGCATTAGAACTGAACTGAATTGAACTAGTGCAATCCAGAACTGAGTGTAAGTAGAACTTCGTACAACAAAAGGAATAGGGAACTGAGAATAGAGAATAAGAATTTCAACCAGAAATTGTATATTCCACAATACATGATTTCTGATAGGTTCAAATTTTTATTTTCTGTTCTCTGTTCCCTGTTCCTTTTATTGTGCGGAGCCCCTAAGCATGGAGGCAAGGAATAAAAAACGTTTTAGAACAAGATAAAAATGATGTTCCATATTGTTTACATGGAAGTATTAGATTCGTGTAATGAAAATGAATGCAATTCCATTAAAAAAAACTTCTTAATTAAAGATAATGATGAAATGTTGATGAATGACAAAATGTTTTTATATGTTTTTATATGTAGGCTTGCTGTTATTTATCATTTTTATTACTCGTAAATTCTCAGATAATTATTTAGAAAACGCCCTTCACCTTCAATTTTTATTCAATTAACAAAATTATGCTCATTTATCGCATTTTTGCACGAAAGAATCTGGCAATAAAATATCATGTCTAATCCCGCGAACCAAGACATTAAGCGTTAAAGTTAACGATATTGTGGTTAGAAAATCTATCACACCGACTTAATGTGCTATGAACACTATGTATTTTAGTCTGTATTTATTTAGAATCATTACTTCATCTACGATTTTAATGAAATTAGACTTATTTAATGCATTTTTATTCAAAACGAAAGCCTGCTCTGTTCTTATTATACGTGAAAGGTTGTAAACCCCTAAATGATGAAAGGGAGATAATTTGAATATTAAACAAACATTAATATATCGCTATAGAAGCAAGTTAGTGAGAAATGTATATACATGTAGTCATAAAACATGAAAATGTGCTCGAAGCACATGCTTTCATCGTGATATTTCGCAGCTAACAGATTTTTTAATCTCAATAGTCAACTTCAACGCATAATATCTCGGTGCGACTAGGCACAACATTTTACTGTCAGATTCTTTCGTTTTATGCAAAAACACGCCGAATCAGCATAATTTCACTGAAATTGAAGATGAAGAATGTCTTTTAAATAATTACTAATTCTCGCACTATTTATGACAAGATCTGTTTTCTGTGGCTGAATTAATATACATATACTAGTGCTTGTACTGCTTGCATTGACTCCAGATCTAGTGCAGCCAGAATAGTGAATTCGTGCACTGAGTTCTGTTGTATTGGAATAAAAAACACTGTCGCTGATGCCATTTTAGGAATACAGGGTGGGCCATTTAAAATTTGGAATTTAATTTGGCTCTAAAAAGAAACGCATGAATATTTTTCAAAGTTTATGGCTTTATTGGAAAGGTAGTACATTGCCATTAAACATGAAATACAATTTCATTCAAATGATTTCCACGGCTGGCTGCAATACCCCATTCTATCAATCCAATTTTTCAACACTTACATACATTTTCCACTGTATGGGCGCGTATTTCATCGATGGCAACTTTGATTTCATGTTTTAATTCTTGAATCGTTTCTGGCTGGTTAGCGTAACACTCATCCTTAACGATTTCCCATAAAAAATAGTCCAGCGGAGTCAAATTGCAGCTGCGAGGCGGCCAATTGACATCAACATTTCGACTGATTATGCAATTTTCGAAAACAGTGCGCAAAAGATCGATTGTAGCGTTGGCTGTGTGGCAAGGTGCGCCATTCTGTTGAAACCAAATGTCCTCCTCTTCAAATTTGGGAAGCAAGAATTCGTTTAGCATGGCGCGGTAGCGCTCGTCATTGACAGTGACGGCAGCTCTTTGCTCATTTTCGAAGAAAAATGGCCCAATGATGCTGCCGGACCAAAAACCACACCAAACAGTCACTCGTTGTGGATCGGCTTCTCCATGACGACGTGCGGATTCTTTGACCCCCAAATACGACAATTCTGCTTGTTCACATTTTCACCGAGGTGAAAATGAGTTTCGTCAGAAAATGATTTTTCGGTAAAAATGCTCATCTTTAACCAAGCGTTGTTCAGCCCATTGCGAACCGAAAACACATCGGATGATCATGTGACTTCAATTCTTGCACTAATTGAACTTTGTATGGCTTCATACCGAGGTCTTTATTCAAAATTTTTCTCAGAAGTGCGTGAAATGTTCAAGTTTTGAAAACGATGACGAGTTGATGTTGATGATTGTTCAAGCACACTCTGAGCAACAGCAGCAATGTTTTCGATTGACCTTACTGGACGAGCAAATGAACGAGTTGCTTTATCCAATAAGGACCCAGTTTACCGAATTCGCTTCACAAATTGATCCACAAACTGCGTTGAAGGCATTTCTTTTCTACCAAATTTTCCACATAAATTTCTTACAGTTTGGGTTGAAGACTCACCACTTTGGAAGTAAGTTTTCAATATTTCCCAATTTTGTTCAAGCGTATAGCGACCCATGTCGTAAATGTCAAACAAAAAACTAAATTTCTGATACGTCATAAATGTTATTACGCCTTTCAAACTCAAAATAACTGGTAGTTGAAATTCCAAATGCTAGATTGCCCATCCTGTAGAAAACGCTTTAGTGTACATTTTTTGAATTAGTGCAACCAGTACAGGAAAACAAACTTTATGTTTCAATAAAACAACACAATCGACAGAATCGACTTGAAAAAATATTTCAAAAACCTTCCTTTGTTTCGTTAGGTAATAAATAACTATATGATATAGATATATGTATCTTATTGAAAATAATTGTGTTAATCAAAAACAAAATGAATTATGTTTACAGCTATTACAAATTGTTGCATTAATTAATATATAAAAAATAATGTATAATGTATGTATATATGTATAAAAATATGATCTAATTTAATTTTTTTCTAAAACAAGAAAATAATTTTCAAGAAAATATATTTTATAAGTCTATTCCATTGATTGCAAATGTTAATTGAAAAAAGTTTCCATTTAAATATAAGTTGCAAAAATTTTTATTGTGGGAATATTTTCTCGCTTCTAACATCACAATCTGAAATAGCAATAGTGAATGGATGCGAATCTTAATTTGTGATATATATTACATATTCCAACTTCAGTTTAAGACTGTCTTTCAAGGCCGATAAATAATTAATCGACGCGCAGTTTGCTTGAACTGGAAATTATATTATAAGATTAACGCAAAAATATTTGGCTCCAAAACTCGCCACCTTTAACCATAAATATGGCCTTCTCCGATTACTTATATTTCTCGGTTGATTTTTACTTACTATTGTTTATAACAAATAAGTTATATTTTTGTTTAATAAATTTTTTTTTTTCTGTTTGAATCACGTCAGTTGCATCCAGTTTTCTTATGCGTTTCAACGATGCCAAGATTATCTCGTGTTCACAAGTCGCGGTCTCTCATTTCGAACTCGTTGTCCGAGGACTCGTTGTCCTCAAGAAGAAACATCAAGCAAGAAAAGGAGAAAATGGAGAAGGTGGAGGAAGGAAGATACAGAATATATATGCGAGGCGAAGTTTTAATAACGCGCGCTTCCTCTTCCCTCCGTTACAAGTTGTCCGTTACTGCTTTACGAGCGGATAATTATAGGATCCATGCGCACTAATGCGCATGCAGATTTTTTTCTCGGTAGGCGCCCCTTTTCGTGTCGCAATGAGGGCGGAAGATGATCAGGCGGCTGACAGGAATGAACGCTACACGCGGAATGCGACATGCTACGAAGCAGACAATTACGCGGACAGAGTGAACGATAAGATCAGGAAATATTAATGACGTCACGATGTCGGGATACCGAGCTGGAGAGGTATAACATCACCCAGAAACTTATAGCCGAGCGCAGTTTTGTCGTCGCGCTTATTTTACATAGCTGATGTGAGAAAATTAATAACGGAATTTTTACGAAATTTCTGACATATAATAATTCTGTAATGCAAAGTACATAAACAATAAAAAACAAAGGGCTATAAGCCAAGCTGATGCTGCTAACAATGTTATATTAAATATGATATATTAAAAAGATCATGACAAATTTTATTAGACCATTTTCGGTATTAAACCCTTTTAAGGATCGAGGTCAAATGTGATGTGATTATATCATTACGTAATAATAATTGACTGCGTATTCCAATGAAATTATCATTATTGATTTAGAAAGAGTGAGATAGCTTGTATATTTTCTCTCCTCCCATCTCTCTCT
>NW_012130130.1:571182-578546 GCF_000143395.1 Atta cephalotes
CACACACACACACACACACACACACACACTACACACACACACACACACACACACACACACACACACACACACACACACACACAAAAACATACACACGTCGTTGAAAACATACTAATACAATTTAATTCTTTCTTTTTCAAAATTAGAAAATGTGCTTATATTATTACGTCAACGCCCACAGCTCCATTAGTCAAAGCGTTCTTTTGTTTTATTGCAATTATTTGAAATCGGTTAATAAACTTTATTTTTTTCTTTCTAGAAGGAACAATTTTTATTTTATTATTTATTTTTTTATCAATTTTATACACCGAATAAAATACATTAAATAAAAAATGATTAAATAAAATATCGAGTCGGATCCGGTCACCTTTCCGAATATATTCTAAAACTCTGTCATATCATTAGATTAAATTAAAATAATTGTATTATTGTCGTTTTAATGTAATATTATTGTCAATATTACAACTTAGATTGGCTCAATTCCTTGTTTTTGATTCCTTGTATTTGATCTTTATTGAATTTTAATTTGCTGAGTCTCATTTTATATATTGTTTTCTAAGAGATGTAATATTTCAATATCAAATATAAAAAAATTGTGAATTATATCTCTATTACAATGCATCACTTATAATTATACACTAATTAATTTATAATTTAATTTATATTTTGAAATAATTATCAGTTTCCACTCCATAAAAGACTAATGCGTTACATTGCGAAATTTCATATCTAATTTACGATTGCGTAAAACTGTAAGATCGACGTTTATGCAAGTCGATGTTAATGTCGAATCGCCGCAGCAGCAATCTGGTCTATGCGCATTCGGTCGCGTTTCGAGACTGCTTTATTGCCGGTTTCGAAGCAGCCATGTCGTTCCAAAGTTTTCTCGTCGGGTAACGCGAATTCAATTAACTGTAAGCGTTTCTCTGCGGTCGACACGTGGGCGAACCCGCATAACGTCGGCATGCATGCGTTGCGAAGAGGATGCATGCATCCCCAGTGTAGAATGCGCCAGTTACTGCGCAACGCATGATCCCGTGGCATCGTCTTCTTTTTTTTCAGACTTCATTCTTCTCATGCTCCGTGCCCGGCGACCAAAAGGACAAATTACTTCGATCCTTGCTTCAATTGCCCTGAAACCGCAATTGCTTAAGAACTGACAATTAAATGGCGATACACAGTGAAACATGATGAGACGAGACTCATACCTAAAATACGTTCTGTACTTAAACGCGGATAAGGATATGGCTTTCAAACATGTAAAAAGGAAAAAAGAAAATTCACCTCGAGTGAATCTAATTTGGCAAATGTATACTCATTGTCAGAGAAAAAGACAGCGGTAGCAACTATAAAGGTGGCAACTATTATACAAAATTTTATACGTAAAATTAGTCTTCCGTATGCATAATTTTACTTACTTCATCTGCAATTTAAGTTTCTTGTTCAGCCCAAGTTTTTCTACTGATAAAGATTTTCAAAATATGAGGAAAAATTCAAAGTTAGCTTTGAACATCTCTGTTGTATTATCTAACAATGTTTTATCTTAAATGTTTAAACATTTATTTAATAAAATGAAATTTGAATAAACATGAGGAAAAAATAAAAATTTATTTAAAAATGTATAATTTAGTAATATGAAAATCTTTACTCTCTCTCTTCATTTCAAAGAAGTGTACTAAAAGAAGACGCAGATTGCAAATGTTTAATACATATGTGCATAGTGATAATACGTTATAAATAATACATATAGTTACACATAATTATATTAACTATAAAATTAAGCAATAACTATAAATAGTTTATTTAACTGTACGTAAAGACATTAATTCTACATATATGGTAAAACTTGTATAGTTGTCGTCTTTATGTTACTATCACCACGTCTTTTCATCTGACAATGAATGTACATGTAATGTTTTTCGAATTAGATTCATTTGAATGTTTTTTTTTGCAATAACTATAAAGTAGTTTGTTCAACTGTATGTACATTAGTTAATTTAATTACATTTATTCTACATTTATTCTACAATAATTCATAAAACTTATATAGATGCTACATTATATTTTTCTCTGAATAACACAAAACTTTCTGAATTTCTATCCTTCTGACAACGATTTTTGTTCGAGATGCAAGACGTTTTGTTTCAAATAGATATTTATATGAAATTCGCAGATCTTAAGAGTATAAGAGAAAAATATTGCCAGTGTGAATACAGTTATCTCGCTTAGAAATCGGGAGGAATTCTTGAGGTGTACGCAGGAAAATACAAGAAGTCACTATAGGTAATAGATCTATGGGATGAACACGTAGTTTAGAATCTCGATCGGGGTCATCGAACACGTGATAAACGTGGTAGATTCTAGGTCGGCCCACCATCCAAATAACTACTTGGATGGGGCTTTATTTATACCCTGCGATGCGGTCAGCTCCCACAGTAGTTTACGTGGCGTGCCTTACACATGACATTCTACCGCCGCGTCCTCTGACATCCTATGATCGGCCGATGGGCGCCAACCATCTCGACTCTCCTTTAGCCAACTGCAATCATTTGGGTATGCGCAGATCCATAGTAGAAGCATATCAAGAAATTAGTTTTATTACTCGACCTTGAGGGTGAATATTTTATTTTGCAATTTTAGACACGCATAAAGCACAATATTTTATTTTTCTAATTTTATTCAGAAACATAATTATTTAACAGTATTCAAAAATATATAAATCGCTCGTATATATATATATATAAGGTGTAGTAAAAAGAAATCCATTAATTTTCCATTCAATTTCATGCAAAAATAATGGATTTCTTTTTACTACACCTAATATATACACAAACCAGTAAAGAAATTAAACCAAAATCAAAATTTTAAACAAGGCGATTAAGAAACTAGTAGAGATTAATAATGTAAAATTCATGTTACAACTGACATAAAAACTCACAGAATTTAAAATAATATAAAAAATATAACTTAATAATATAAAACAGTTATACATAAGTGTTCGGTATCTCTATGATTCACGATTCTAGTTATATCGCTTAATCGCATCTATGAAAAATCGATGAATCCAGAGATGTCGATTACTAAACGACGCATGCGTCACGCGTAATCGATTAAAAAAAATATTATAATATCAGATCTTGGCAACAAAACAAATTGTTTCGTCTTCTGCACGCGTCTCGTCTCGTGGAAAGTCATCGCCACGCTACTAAGATCCTTTCCGTATCCGCTGTAAAAAACACGTTCGCCCGCGCTCGAAGCCTATTCAATATTAAAAATTTGGAAAGCAGAGAAGATTTCATTTTTCTCGACCGAGTGCCCTCGAAGTATTAATATTGCGGGAAACGCTCGGACGGTGATCGCCTGGCCACGCCATTACGATTTTTTCGTACGCTCAGCAAGATCGCCAACATTTCTTTGGTCCTTCGAGCCGGATACTTCAAGTATTTAGCCTCAGTGAAGTGGCGAGCAACAATTTGGCAGTCAATCAAGGATACCACATCGAGACAAGAAAGGCGTCGCAATAGCAATAATTAGTGGAAGCATCGCACCAGCGGCAGCACACAATTTTATAAAGCAGTCGCAAGGCCCGCGTCTAAGCTTCAGAGACGCAGCTCGGCTCATATTACGTCATATCCTGACGCAAAATCAGCATTTTACGAGCGGAATCCTGTCGACGGCGAAAAACAAGGCCCAATACAGACGTGCAACGGAAGTCATCCCTCAACGACGTATCATCTGCGAGAGGAACATTTCCGTTCAACAACGTTCGACTGGAAGGCATCTAGTATCTATCGCATCCTCTCCTAGGATTAATTGCGTGTGTAACAAGGTAAGGAAGATCACTGTCTCCATTGCCAACTAAGTTTCCTCCGCCAAGTCCATTGCGTGTATGCGTGCGCATTCACATTCATGGTCGACCAACCAGAAGCGCTGATACTTAAGCGACAGCGCGCGACCATAAAAGCATCGTGTACGCGTATCAGAACTTATGTAAAGTCAATCGCCGCCATTAGCCCGTCAATAGCGACTCAACTCGAAGAGCGGAAGGCGAAACTCGAGCAATATTGGGTGGAATATAACGATGTGCAATCACGTCTAGAATCATTAGATGAGTCCGAAGGCTGCGATCGAGATGATTTCGAGGAAGCGTTATTCGGTAGAATTCGCGAGCTCATTTCCCCTTCGCCGACATTGCGAGCGTCCATCTATTCTCCGTCCTCCTTAAGTGTACCCGAATCAGAATAGTAGTACGCACATTCGGTTGCCTAAGTTAAATTTATCGATATTTTCCGGCAAGTACGATGAATGGTTCCCGTTTTTCGATATATTCAACTCGATTATCCATTCCAACACCTCGCTCTCAAATACGCAAAGATTTCAGTATCTGCGAGCGTCACTCACCGACGACGCTGTAATCAGTTCATTGGAATTGTCGGACGCTAATTACGATATCGCGTCAATTCTCAGGGAGCGCGTGACAACAAGCGCGTGATTGTTCAAACTCACATCAGTGCTATATTCGATTTGCCGACTATGACAAGAGAAAATGCAGTCGAGCTCCGAAGACTCTCTGACACCACCACAAAACATTTGCACGCCCTTCAGGCATTGAAGCATCCCATGACGCATTGGGACGATCTTCTCGTTCACTTTCTAACCTCAAAACTTGATTCACTCACGTTATGCGAGTGGCGAATTAGCAGGCAACGAGCTGCCATCGCTTAAGCTGTTAGATTTTATCGCTCATCGATGTCAGGTGCTCGAGCCTATCACAAGGGCTGGCTCCATTTTCGCAAGGAAGGTCGAGGCAAAATCGCAGCCAAATGCTAAGCGGTCATCGTGCGCGGCCACCGTTAAACCTAAATGCAACTTCTGTCAAGGAGAACACGTCATTTATTATTGCAAAAATTTCGTGGCACTTCCACAAAGGGTCGCGGAAATTCGCAGTGGCAACTTTGCGTCAATTGCTTGCACTCTTCTTCTCATGCATCAAGTAAATGCTTCCGGTCAATGCAAGATCTGCCAGGTAAAACACAATACGTTACTTCATATACCCTCTGCCGCGGACCCATCGACTAGCAATACCGATAAGGAAGTTGCATATCCTAATAAGGCAACTCCTCTTTCCTTCCTCCTATCGAATTATGCTTTAAAATCATCTAATAACGAATAAGTTATGCTTTCGATTGCGGTTGTGCTCATCTGCGGCAGCGACGGCTCGCAGGGCCCTGTTGGATTGCGGATCGCAAGCGAACTTCGTAACCAAGAAATTTGTAGAAGCTCTCAGTTTAGAAACGCGTCCATCAAGTCTCTTGATCTGCGGCGTCAACGGCACGGTAACCTCGACCAATCATGTGGTTGGAATCAAATTACAATCGCGACTCAACTCGTTCACCGTGATTATCGAATGCATCGTTACTGATCGGCTTACTGGCAAAATTCCGACGTTTTCTTTGGGCCGGGACAAATTTAATCTTCCGCGCAACATTCGTTTAGCTGATCCGTGATTTCACATATCATTGAATATGCCGTAAAATCTGTAAAATACTACATGACTCGGATCTTGGGCAAGGCTCATTTGACTTTTGAGGAAATGCAAACGACCCTCTGTGAAATTGAGGCTATCCTCAATTCGCGTCCCCTCTTACTATTAAGCGTCGACCCTAACGACCTAGCGTATCTAAGTCCGGAACATTTCTTGGTTGACACTACTTTAAATAGTCTTTCTTGCGTTGACTTGAACGACGTTAATGAAAATAAGTTACTACGATGGCAACGCGTAGAGCAAATTTGACAGCATTTTTGGCGCAGGTGGAGTAATGAATATCTTCATTCCCTACAAGCCCGAACCAAATGGATGACTAACAAGGGAACTCAGCTATCGACTAATCAACTTGTGCTCATAAGGCAGCCGAACCTAGCTCCGCTTCAGTGAGCAATGGGGCGAGTCTAATAGATTCATCCTGATCCCGACGGCATTGCGCACACCACAACTGTCAAGACTGTCAAGGGTTCCTACGTGAGGTCACTGTCTAAACTATCAATTTAAACTTAGTCGATGCGTTATCAAACATTTAGTTTTAAGTATCTTTAGTTATTACCATCTGATTATATTCTATCTTGCGCAGGCTGATTATATTCTATCTCCTTTACGTTCATTAAGGATGCCTTATTATTTTTCACTGATTATATCACTTGCGTACTTAGATGATAATACGCGTTGATTTTCAGTGCAGTGTACTAAATGTGATATTAAATCGTATCAGAGTAATTCGCGTTTCATGTTACGCCAACTCATGCTTGTATGTCACGTTGAAAGTCAATCCTTTTAAGGCGAGCGGCGTGTTCGGTATCTCTATGATTCACGATGTCTAGTTATATCGCCTAATCGCATCTATGAAAAATCGATGAATCCACGAGATGTCGATTGTTAAACGACGCATGCGTCACGCGTAATCGATTAAAAAAAATAATATCAGATCGTCTTCGCAACAAAACAAACTGTTTCGTCTTCTGCACGCGTTTCGTCTCGTGGAAACTCATCGCCGCGCTACCGCTAAGATCCTTTCCATATCCGCTGTAACACGTTCGCCCGCGCTCGAAGCCTATTTAATATTAAAAATTTGGAAAGCAGAGATTTCATTTTTCTCGATCGAGTGCCCTCGAAGTTTTAATACCGCGGGAAACGCTCGGACGACCACGCCATTACTATTTCTTCGTGCGCTCAGCAAGATCGCCAACAATAAGCATATAATTTAATGTTTAAGAGCAAACTTAAATGATTCAAAGAATCACATTCCATGTGTAATAATTATTTGAAATGTGTGAATGTCTTTTGCTCTTATAGAGCTATTTTATTTAAAACTATTCCTATATATATGTTTAACACATATATACATTATATACACATATATATATATACATACACACATATGTAATGTATTACATACATATAAAATATAGAAATATTTTTAAATAAAATAGCTCTAATAGAAGCAAAAGACATTCACACGCATTTTAAATAATTATTGTATGTAAGATATAATTGTTTGAATCATTTAAACTATTTTGCTCTTTTGCGCTAAATTATATTTTTATGTAAGGATTGTAACATAAAAGTTCCGAATATAAATATCAGTTAAAATATTAATTAAAAATATTAATAGATATTAGCTGGAAAAAAATATAATAGTTACTTATTAAAAAATTAGAAATAGAAGTAATAGCCGTAACGGTCAAACCTAGATTTTTAATGCTTAAATAATTCAATCTGAATTAATTACTATATATATATATATATGTATATATATATATTCAATCTGAATTACTATATATATATATATATATATATATATATATATATA
>NW_012130130.1:579385-588141 GCF_000143395.1 Atta cephalotes
TATATATATATATATACTATATATATATATATATATATATATATATATATATATATATATAGTAGTTTAATTGCGTTTATAAGTTCGGAAAACAAATTGCACCGAATTTGTTTTCCGGAAAACGCAATTATAAACGCAATTAAACTACTGTAGTAATATTATGAATTAAATTGACAAGCAATTTTAATAATTGCATGCTCAATCAGGCATTCTATTAAAAAGATGTTGAATCATTTAAGTATTAAAGATTTAGCTTTGATACTTGTTGCAGCCATTACTTCTTATTGTTGAATTTTTCAAATATAATTTCGGTCCAATAAAATTCTTATTGAGATATTTTATATCTTATTCTGGTATATATTGACATAAAATGTTAAATAACTCGTAAATTATTAATTTTTTGTTAAATGTTAAGTTTTTTGTTAATTGTACTTTAATACTTTTATGAAAAGAATAATGAGATGAATCAATTGGTGGAAAGAAAATACATAGTTGTTGATTTAAAAAATTATTCATTTTGCATATATATATTTTTAAATTGAACTATTTTTCATTCCACCATGATTCATCTCATTATTTTGTTCATAAAAATGATAAGATACGATTAAAAAAAAGCTAATAGTTTTAACGAGTATTTAACATTTTACGTCAATATATATGCCAGAATTAGATATAAAATATCTCGTAAACTTGGTTTTTTTCATATCACTATCTTAATATTCCTACTAACTACCTTTAACTACCTTTTATATTCAAAATAATTAGCGGAATCATATTGTGTAAAAAGAATCATATAATCCATTTAAAAAAGTGGAGATAACTTTGAAGTCAAAAAATATGATCATGAGAAACATTTTTTGCTCATCATAATATGCTCCTTCAAATTAAACAACTTCCTTCTCGTATCATTAAAAATGAAAGATTTTAGATAGTCACAGAGATTTTAGATAGTCAGAAGAAAAACGCCCCGTATAATAATTCGAATTGAATTATTTAAGCATTGAAAATCTTTGACCTTTACGACTATTACTTCTATTTCTTATTGTTGTATTTTCAAATGTACAGTAAAACTCTTATTGTTTAAAAAATTAGAATAGTAGAGTCAGTTTACATAAGTTTCTTATATTATAAATATATTTTTAATGCAATAGGAATGTGCAAGATCTTACACATTTTCATCGTAATTAACGCATGTCTTAGAAATTTTCAGTACTGTTGGATGAAAATCGTTGTTCAAGATACAAAACTCAGCGCAAAGTGCAGGCGACTTCTAATTATGACCTTTTGAATTTTCGCAAAAAAAGCCTTATTGGTTACGTAGCACCGTAATCCCTAAATGTTAACAACACATATTTCATGGCAAGATAGGAAACTAAATCAATTCCAAACTTAAATTGTGTATGTTTGTGTATGTGCTTTTGAATACTTCGTTTAAACATGAGCGTTCTTGAATTAAAAAAGAAAAAATTTATCAACGCAGACTTATGTGATCGAGTGGGAAAAACAGCAGCGGAAAAATAATACGGCGGAGTACGGAAGTGCTCGCCGCATCGCATCTAAGGGTAGAAACGAGATATTGTCTTTGCAATTATGTTGTACTGAGAGGAGAAAGAGAGGAAGATTACTGTCGAGACGAGATTTGCGGTTGGTTTCGCGAGAATAGAATAAAAGGATATGCCTAATGCTATGCGGAGTACTTGAAAGTTATATTGCACCTATACAGTCTAAAACCTCCAAACATTACCGAGTCGCGTTGAGAAGCATCGAGCGCATTAACCCCGTGGAATTTTCATTTGAAATCTTTGCCACGAAACTGACCGACGTGCATTCCGCGCGCCAGCTGTCGTTAAATTGTCTCTGAGAAATCCGTTATCACTTGGCCATTCTGATCGTAAAGGCATTTGGGTGTTTCAATCATAGGCGTTATTATGAGCGAAATGCTTTCATAGAAAGAATGATTTTGCTGAAGTATTTAAAAATTCAGCTAGATACATCTGAAAATAATTTTGTTGAACCATCAAAATAATTACGTAGAACATTCTAGTGCGTTAAGCAATGCACTACAAAAAATGTTGACATTCCAGCAATCAACTTGAGTGTCCTACATAATCACACACACATGCACATACACACGCACACTTCCAATTTACATTATATAATTTAATATATACATAATAATTTAATAGTTCAATGAAATTATTTTTGGATCTGTATCTAATTACAATTTTTAGTAATCTGTGAGACTTGCTTACTGCACTCAATTTCTTTGACGTTACGAACATTGGATTGTTATCAATTATTGCTATAATTGGAGACTGCTGAGGATGACTTGAATATAGCCGAAACATTCAGTTTTGTATATTATGTAATAGATACAATCGATATATATATATATATATATGATAATCGCATCAATTACCACGTATTAAGGTTCTTAATTGACCATTTTTTATTTGTTTTACATTTTTAAATTTTCAACAAAACTATTCTTTCTATGTTGTAATATTTTAGGGTATTGAGAGTAGAAGGTCGTTTATTTACACCAGAAGTTTTATTTGATAAAGTACAGGCAAATTAAATTGAAGATCTATTCAGAGGAGGCAAGTTGAATTAAAGACCAACTCACACATTCGCTACTACGAAAACTAACTTCCAGATCGAGAAAAATGTTCGTATAAATAAAAGAGACGAAATTTCATTAAATAATGATCAATAACGCGATGCGTTCTGATTCGATTTTTTAGAAAACAGGAAAGAGTATAATACAAATTGTTTTTTTTCATAACTAGATTTTAATTCTTTAATTATAACAATAAAATAACATTGTTTCAATCGATATTTTAATTACCTCGTAAAAAGAATAATTTAGAATATTTCAGAAATTATAACAAATTAAAATAATATTTATTAATTCAAATTTCAAATATACAAAGATTGTTTGAAAAGTTTTGCCTCAATATAAGGATAGTATTACTCGTTAAAACCATTTTGGTACTACAATCGTATATGTTTTGTATATGTAGATACCTGTGAAAATTATCGCCATTGTGGATGCTCAATTGTTGTTTGACAGTTATTTGTGCCAATCGATGTCAGTATTTTTTTTAAAATAGAAAAAATCGAATATCGACGATATAAAAAATATAAAATTATACCACAATATAAAAATTTATGAATTGTGGTTCGAATTAATTAACTATCCATATTCACCAGATTTGATCCCCAACGACTTTTTCCTGTTTCCTAGGCTCTAAGTTAGGCTCGGAGGACACAGATTTCATCAAACAAACACATTGACGAATGACTCTCATATATTGTGAGGGGCTATCAGAGTCTAGCTAATTAACATGTGCTAATTTTAATAATAACCTGTAACCAACATATGTAATTATTTAAATAATATAAACAAGTTTTAGTATTTAAACGTTTCGATCTTTAATAACGTCCTCTTCAGTGAAATTATACAATTTAATTATACAATATAAATTAATATTTTATTAGATCTATCTTACATATTCCTCTTCTTAATCAACTTTAAATCAATTGATATCCAGTTCTTCATATATTCTCTATACAATTTACAGTTCTCTTCTTAACTCATAGATCTCTATGGCAGAATCGATTGAGAATTTATTAGAATTACTTGTTATTATTTTTTAAGAAAATTTTGTGGTATGCTTGAAAACTAAAATATATAATGGTTTATTTAAGTATTAAATGTTTAGAGACATCTATATGTGGTACGTCAATCTGTTTTGATAGAATTAATAAACTGTTGCAACGGATGTAACGAAGTGGTAAACCCAGCAAAAACCCAGAATTTCAAAAAAGATGTTGATCGATAACATGTATAGTACATACGTATTAATACTTATATTATAAAACTATATACGCATATAAAAATTGTGTTGTTTATAACATTTTGTTTTTATTGAACAACATATTTTAATAATTTATTTCTTTATTTATTACTATTTCTATTGTTATTTAAAATAAAATATAAAAAAATAATAACAAAATCCCCTGAATATTTTTTTTGTATTTTAAGTATTTAAAATAACTTAAAGTTTCATTGCAATTTATCAATTAATTAGAAAAATTTAGAACAAATAAATATATTGTTTATTTACTGGATAACTAATTTCTGCAATGTAATTTTACATAAATAATAATCTTAAATAATATAATAAAATAATCTGTATGAAGTATTTATATTAAAGACTTAAGACTTTTATCATTTATTATTTTATAATACATTTCAATATATTTCTATTATATAAAGCACAGATTGAAAAAACTATTTCTTATTAGAGATAATTTACTCCATTCAAATATTAGATGTTTGAATAAGTTTCCGCCGTTTTTTAAGAGACATCACATAATACATGCATAGAATTCCAGTGGCAACTGTTGTATTTGAGAGTACTATACACAAGCTTTCATATTTAGTACATGATATTTGATGAACGTGTAAATAACATTTTTGTCATAAAAACATCGACTTTTTGTGCCAACAAAAAACATTTGCGAGAAGTTTTATTGTATTGTGTTGTGTGAAGTTTTATTGTTAAAAAAAGTGCAGCTGAAAGTTATAATTTATTTATGAAAATGTATGAAGAGCATGCTCCATTCGAAAGAGTAGTACCAAAGCTTTAGGATGATTTTAATAAAAGATTAAAAAATGCAAAAAATTGAAAGATGAACACCTGGAAACAGTTGATATTGATGAAGATCCATATCAAACGCTGAAAGAAGAGGCATTAAATGTTGATTAATCAACTGTTAGCAAACATTTAAAAGCAAAATTTCACATAAAAAAGCGGAGGGAACATATTCAAACACCTGATAGTAAAAATAATTTATTATCACTTTTAAATGTGAAATGATTTAGAATAATTTGAAAGTTTTACAAAATTTTTTTTATTATTCCGAAATATCTATCGAACATCCTTAAAAAATAAATATATTAAAAGAGCATATAAGAATCTAAAATACAAATTTTATGTTAAAAAATCGAGATATTACAAAATAGAAATCATTACATTCTAATCGATTAATTATATTATGTTATAACATGTTTCGGCCTTTCGATTAGGACCTCTTCAGATATATAATAAACGCAATGATGATACTACAATAAAACAGTATTAATAAACATGAAATTCATTGTATACGTATGTCGTGAGACCAGTTGAAAGTTACACAAAGGAACGGAAATTGCTCGCAACCAAAAGGTTGGACGATCGATTGAATAAAGTTTCATAATGTTCTAATAGAATTGTAAATTCGATTATAATTATCTTATGATAAAAAGCAACATAGAACACTCATCTAGAATACCCACCAATCTGTTAGAGGTATTATTTATACTTAGATAAAACGATATTCGTTAAAATTCCAATAGTCAGTGTGATAATAAATAATATATAGCCGTAGTCAGAAAATAAAAACAACAAAGTCATAGTGTAAAAATCCATGTAAAAATTGAATTCTTCAATAAATAAAAATTAAATTATAAAAGAAGATGTAAAATCAATCAAGGAATAAAATTAAAGATATTTAACGAACAAACACTGATTAAAAGAAAAATAATAAAACGAGTGTGATCTTGGTAAAGCAAAGTTAAACTTTGTTACAATCAGAATGTATGCAGGCCCTCAATATCAGTTTGAAGATTAAGACTATTTTTTTATTTTTAATATGTAGCATCTCTGGAATTAATTCTGTTATAACATGGTTCTTCGTCAAGAATTTCAACATTATTCCAATCGAAATCATGTTCTAATCTATACTCGGTTATAACAGAACGAGAAGACGTGGTCCAACGTATATGATTTTGGTATTTTGAGATTCGCGTTTTTAGCTGTCTCCCCGTCTGTCCTACATACGATGCGTCACAATGATTACACTTAATCTTATAAACTATATTGTTTTTTTTGAAAAATGAGGTCTTTATATACTTTAATATATTTCTGTAATTTATTCGAACTATAAAATGTTACCTTATTGTCATTCCTATTAAGTTGATTTTATTCGTCATTGATTAAAATTTTCGAATTTTTCGTACATTCTTAAGCCATTTTATTTACCCTACATTACACTGTCCGACAAAATTAGACTTTTTTTTTTATCTTTGACATATGTAATGTTATTTCTCGAAAATTTTTAGCCACTGAATTTGAATCATGCTCAGAAAAATCCTATTACGTCACATTTTCGAAAAATACAAGTAAAAAATAATTGTTGCCATATTTAGAATGGAATTGCTATTAAGAAAATTTCATTTTGCCAATTTTGTCTATACTATAAGTCTTAAGGAGATTTTATCCGTATTACCGACTAAACTGTATAATTTTTGTGTAACAATAAGGAGAGATTGGGATTGATTATAACAGTTTTAGTAACTTTTAGAAAAAAGTGGATGTTTGATTTTGAAATATTATATACGTTATAATATATCTACATCCTTTTAAAAAAATATTATTTTTAAGTGTAGTTCCAAATGACTCGCTCGCGATTGATCTGAAATTTTACATATAGGTTATTGATGTAAAAAATAAAAAACTGTAGTCTCAATTTCGGGAAATGAAAAAAAATTTTTTTTATGTGACAATATTTATCGACTAAAATCCATTCTATATATGCTCTAAGGTTTTACTCTACTCATCCCCTTCCTCCTCCTCCATGCCAAGAGATATGGTCATGACTTTCCACGCAAAGCGAGTTCCGCCTCACTCCCCTCCCTGCCAAGAAGCGTCTGATTTTCCACGCGAAATGAATTTCACCCCACCTTCCTCTCTGCTCAAAGGTGCACAATTTCTACGTGAAGCGACTTTTATCCCCTCCTCCTTCCCTCCCTGTTTAGAGACTTTCATCTCATCTCCCATCCCTGCTAAAAGACACACGATTTTCCACACAAAGCAAGATCTATTTAAATGAAAAGTCGTGAAATGAAAAAAGGTAAATATTAGGTAATTAGTATTTCCCACAAGAATTAGTAGGGGATGGCATTGATTTAAAAAATATAATAAATTAAAGTTTGATAAAACATCAAGTCATTCTCAATGGAATTGAACATAATAATTATTATTTTGATAATCAACCAACTCCAGTCTTCTCTACTTTTTTCTTCTTTTATAGATTCGAAAATCTTTTCCCATGATTGAAACATACGCATTAATACGTTTCTGTGAGATGAAGTTTATGCCAAAAGCAACAAAAAATATCAAAATTGAGATCTTCCTTATTATCTCTTAATCTAATATGACACTCTAGAGCTATCTTGTCGTGATAACATTTGCTTCATATAAAAGCTGTGCAATCTGTATTTACAAAATAATCTAATTTATAGACTAATAATTTGTACGAAGAAACAACATGGAATTCTTAGAATTGGATTTAGACATCTATAGTTAAAACACTATCGTTGTACAAAAATTTATGTGTATACGTTCGTGAGATATTGATGTAGTAATATGTAGTAATATGTCAATAATACGTAAATCGTGTGTAAGTCTTACGGTACAAAAAATCCTCTTTAGGATTCCCATAAAGTTATTATTTTTTACTTTTAAAATGAGATTTTTTATTTCTGTACAATTTTTATGATCAAGTTAAATAGATTTGAAGTTAGGCATGCGCTGTCTGCCGCTATCGTGTTGCGCGTTCACTTGGCGCAAGACATTACCGTGTTTTTCTATCCTGTATATAAGCTAATAAGTATCATACTTTGATTTGTAATTTTTAGGATTACCACACACAAAATGATATAAGATGCATAAGCATAGCACAATACCGCTGGACAATGATCATCCGACAAAAAAAAACGCCATATTGATTTGCATAAGTTCATCCTTAGACTTGACTCCAAGATTAGCATGATAATTGCTAGAAGATCATTAACCACAATATGCGTTTCCGGAATGCATGGAGGCGATCTTTATTACACTTTTTTATATATTCTTTTTTATTTAAAATTTTCTAAACCTTTTTTATTTCTTTTTCATTTTTATCCTTGTTATTTTTTATTATTCCATACCGCGGATCTTCCTCGACTTCGAGTAAACAGTGATAACTTTAAACTCACATAACTTGGTTATAAAAAATCATACAGAAATAACTCACTTTGAAGTTAAAAGATAGCACTTTTTTTAAGATAATGTAGACAAAATAGACAAAATAAAATTTCCTTAATCATAATACATTATAAATAGAGTCAAAATCATTATTTTTTGCCTATACTCGTATTATCTCAATTTTCTCGGAAATGTGATGTGATAGGCAAATTCTTAGGACAACATTATTTTCAACGTCAAAAAATATTTCGGAAATAATACTTTGTAAGCCAAAGACAAAATCAATCATCGAGCATTGAAAATGTTATTGAAAATCTCATTGACTTTTTGATACTTAACCATTTTACAGTTAACTGATTTGACTTATATTTTGTCTTGGTGAGTATCTGTTGTCGAAAATGGAATTTGAATAAGTTAAACTGTTTTTAAAGAGAATCTTGCAACGAACAATCGAATGGATGAACGGGTGACCGGACTAATAATGAAATTGTGAAAATAATTTGCTACGCTGCATTATTTAATAATAGTAATTGAGTAAATAAATCGGATTTGGGAAAAAATTTTAGAAGGATAAATGAATCAAGAGAGCTAAAGTTTAAGAGAGAGAGAGAAAGAGAGAGAGAGAGAGAGAGAGAGAGAGAGAAGAGACAAAAGGATTATTAGATACTAATTAATACTATT
>NW_012130130.1:588719-590197 GCF_000143395.1 Atta cephalotes
GAGAGAGAGAGAGAAAGAGGCAAAAAGGGATTATTAGGATACTAATTTAAATACTATTTGTTGAGAATACTTGTTTATACAAGATTTATGAGAGTAACGACTTACGGTAGGTAACAGTTCGTGATTAAACCGCATTTTTATCGCATCTAATAACTGAACAACAAAGAACGCAAAAAGTATTCTTCATCAGGAGAAATATTTTTTAAAAAATTTTATTTTTAAAAAGTAAACATTAGCAATTTAATAACAAAGAATAAATAATATTTCGAATTTTGTATATATTAAAATTATTTTACTTAAAAAAATATGTAATAATTAATTTAAAAATATGTAATAATTAAAATATATTATTTTAAAAATAAGCGAAAATAAAAAGTTTTATTATTTAAACGCACAAAAAAATTATAGTAATTTTAATCTAAAGTTTGTTGATATCAAAACTTCAGATAAAACTAGTGATAGTTTGCGAATTTAGCACGAACATACGCAATGACATTCACACATCAAGCGGTCAAGCGACCCATTTTATATTTTTATGCACTTGGCGTTGCTTGATTTTTTATACATTAAAATTTTTTATAAAAATTTTCTTTGTGTACGAATACTTTTTGTACTTACTGTATATGTATTTCATCTTTAAACTCACACAAATCGATATACAAATTACCTCATTACTATGCATTATTGAGAAGAAAGCAGACATTACATTGTCAAATACTCGGGCAGACATTTTTTTGTATTTTTCAAACTTTTTGAGATAACTATTGAAAGTACAAATAAGTTTCCACCGTTTGCAAAAGATGGCGCCACTAATACACTATAGTTAAAATTGTTTGATGTAAAACGACATATCGTAAGATTGGACATCCGGTAATATCATAACCTTGAAATATTAGCAATTTTGCATCAGCATCATATATTTTTTTTATAAAATGTCGAGTTTTAACCCGAATAAGCATCATTTGCGGGAACTTTTGATTTACTTCTTTAATTTGAAGAAATCTGCAGCTGAGGCTCATAGATTGCTTGTAGAAGCATATGCTGATGCTGCCTTAAGTGAGAGAAGTTGTCGTGAGTGGTTTCAAAAGTTTAAGAACGATGAATTTGACGTCGAAGAAAAAGAACGTAGCGGAAGGTCGAAAGTGTACGACGCGGAATTGGAAGCATTATTGGATGAAGATTCGTGCCAAACGCAAAAAGAACTTGCACTTACATTAGGAGTGACTCAACAAATAATTTCATATCGTTTGAAATCATTGGGAATGATTCAAAAGCAAGGGAATTGGGTTCCATATGAACTGAAGCCGAGAAACGTTGAACGCCAATTTTTCACATTTGAAATGCTGTTTGCCAGGTATAAATGAAAGGGTTGTTTGCATCGTATAGTCACTGATAATGAAAAATGGATCCACTACGATAACCCAAAGAAGAAATCATGGGGACCAGCTATGCTTCAACATTCAGCCAAGCCGAATATT
>NW_012130130.1:590439-601699 GCF_000143395.1 Atta cephalotes
TTCTCGTCATTTGTCGGGAGGGTTTTAATTTTTTGCTTCAATATGAAGAAATCTGCGGCTGAGACTCATCGAATGCTCTCAAATACTTATGGTAAGGCCGCTATTAGTGAAAAAACATGTCGTGAGTGGTTTCAACGCTTCAAGAACGATTGATTTTGACGTCGAAAACCGGCATAGCGGTGGAAGAGAGAAGGTTTTCGAAGATGCAGAATTGGCACGATCATTGGGAGTGACTCAACAAGCCATTTCAAAACGCCTCAAAGCCATGGGAATGATTCAGAAGCAAGGAAATTGGGTGCCGTACGAATTGAAGCCGAGAAATGTTGAACGGCGTTTGTTTGCTTGTGAACAGCTGCTTGAAAGGCAAAGACGGAAGGGATTTCTGCATCGCATTGTGACTGAGGACGAAAAATGGATTCATTACGATAATCCCAAGCGCAAAAAATCATGGGGAGTTCCCGGCCATACTTCCACGTCGACGGCCAAACCGAATATTCATGGCTCTGTATTTGGTGGGACCAGCTCGGCATAATGTATTATAAACTGTTAAAACCGACTGAAACAATCACAGGCGATCGGTATCGAACGCAATTGATGCGTTTGAGCCGAGCATTGAAAGACAAACGGCCGCAATACAACGAGAGACACGATAAAGTGATTTTGCAGCATGTTCGACCCCATGTTGCGAAAGTGGTTAAGGCATACTTGGAAACGTTGAAATGGGAAGTCCTATCCCACCCGCCGTATTCTCCAGACGTTGCTCCCTCTGACTATCACTTGTTTCAATGGCACACGGCCTGGCTGATCAGCACTTCCGGTCTTATGAAGAAGTAAAAAATTGGATCGATTCGTGGATAGCCTCAAAAGATGACCAGTTTTTTCGACGCGGGATTTGTACGCTACCCGAAAGATGGGAGAAAGTAGTGGCCAGCGATGGAGAATACTTTGAATCATAAATGTATAACCAGTTTTTTACAATAAAGCCTCGAATTTCGGAAAAAAAACGGCGGAAGCAAAGTTGTACACCTAATACTATTATACATAAACACACATCGATTCAAGTTTCTTAGCCTATAACACAAAGATTTCTTATTGTAAACTGTCATCCCCATATGTGTATACAAATGTATAAATCATGTTGCTCAGTAGAGATATTCTGCACGGTTGTCTTATGTTCACCACTCGTTCACCACTCGTTCATCACATCGCGAGGACATCGAACGACATGTGCACTTAATTATAGCTGGCGCGGTAGCGCCGGAACTAAATGTTCCGATTTAACTCTTTATCACTCGTATTAATCTGCGATCCATTGGCGCGCTATCGAGAGCAATCGTTCTCGTATATTTATTTGTTTCAATACAGAGGAACGCGGCTGCCTGGCCACTGCAGAAAGAGTAGTCAGCGATCTTTTTCTGTCAAGGAGTTGGAGGTGCAGGTCGGCAGATTTTATCACACAGGACATTCCTGTGCGCGGTACGTCCGTCTGTCCTTAACTTTGTTTTGTATTTCGTTTTCCGCGGTATATATGCACCAACAAGACTGTCAATGTGCGAAATCATCTACGAATCCAAACTCGTTTTTTTCGTCTTTTATAATTATGTTTATTAATAATATATCAATAAACTTTGCCATATTTCTATTTTCACCAAAAGATTTCTTCGAGACAAAATAAATTCTAATTATATAATGATGGTAGAAATAAGAATCTGGCCAATGACATATTTAATAAGATGCTAAGTTGCTGATTTTTTATGTAATTTTCATAATTGCTGACATAAACTTTTATTGTATAAATTATTGTATAAATTATATTGTATAAATTATTATACATGGTCTGACAATAAAGTTCCTTAACTGTAACAATAAAAATACAGTCATCTGGAATAACAAATTGTTATATTATCATATTTTATCATCATTTGCGTTTATACTCTCTCACAATTAAGATCGGCCTTGTATCAGAATATAGTCGATTCTAAAGTCTACATTACATTTTTAATAGACTGTTAACTTATCATTATATATAATTTGTATCATTATATATAATTGTATCATTATATATAATTTGTATTTGCCATCATATTAATTTTATCAATATTATTAAGGACACAATCATTTATATGATTTGACATCAATTCATTAATACGATTGGAATTTATTTTTTTATTTATTTTTTATTTACTGATTGCCCTTTCTCGCTTAACCGATGAATTGGTTTGGAATCATGATTCTTCACAACATTGTTTATTATTTATCAAGTTTTTTTTTATTATATATCAACTATATGATATAGTTGCGATATATTGTCCTTCTTTTTAATATCAATGAATTTTACACTCAACACGAAGATGAGATGATCCTCATAATATGTTAATATAATTAGATATTTGGATTTTTATGTATTTCTGCAGTCGATGAGGATTAAATATAGTCGAAACGTACCGTTGAAACTTATCGTCGAAAAATTATAATTTGTGATTAATAAATATTATTTAGTACACCCACGGAGATAATAAGAAGGAGATCAAACTCAAGCGGCCGATCACAAAAAAGTGGGCTCGAAACACGGTATAGGAAAACCCGTGGAAATCTAGCAAATGTGATTTTATATGTGACCTGTGACAGTCAATACTTCCAACTTTTCCCGCAAGGCGCGATGGCACTAAAATCACATCTGTTGAATTTTCCTACACTGTATTTTGAGCCCACTTTCAGACTTCGAGTTTGATCTTATTATTCCATGAGTATACCTAAATGAGTATATATATTCGTTTAATATATTGATCTGGGTTTTATTATTTATTAATTTATTGTAAGTTATACTAGCAAAAAGAATTAATATTATTTATATTGCAATATCATATTTTATCTTTCAAAATAGTTTTTCATGACATTAGCATACTTCACATCTTTGATACAAAATATCTCGAAACTTTTTAAATCCGTAGGTATAAGTTAGAATGCTATTCACATTCCTCTGATGTAAATGTTCTTAACTTAATTTTGAAAATAATTATTTTTTGTGATGTTTTTTTTAAACTTTGGAAGCGGCACAAAATTCGAAACAGCCAGATTCGAATAAGATGAGTGGCTAACAATACCTTCCTTGGCCAAAAAAATTGGCAATGTTTCGCAGGGAATCATGTGAAGCAGTTTTTGGTTTGAGATTAGCTTTCCATCTTATTCACTGGATTTGGCGCCCTCAAGTTTCATACAGTTCTCAAAGCTCAAAAATATCAAAAGTAAACATTTTCAAGATGTCGAGAATATTCAAAGAAATGTGATGGATTCTAATCAATATTTTAACTATCCAATCGATATAAAGTAGAACATAATATTGATATTATTATATATTATTATATATTATTAATATTATTATTATTGATATTATTATATATTGATATTATTATTGATATTATTATATATTATAATTTTGCACTCAATATAACAATAGAAATGTAATGCTACATAATAATTATATTGTTGAATGCGAAATTATTATATAACATTGATGTCATACTTTCAGTTTGCGTCGATTAGATACAATCGATTAGGACTTTAAAAAAAGTTTTGAGGCTTTGTATTACAAATATTGTAAATGTATTAATATCATGAGTAGTGTGACCAAGACGTCTTAACGTTTCAGGATGCTTATCCCGCTATCCCGCCAAATATGTCCAGATTTCAGCAAAAAAAAATAGTAAAAATGTCCCGCTGAAAAATATGTTATTTTCAGGATCATAAAATATAATGTATTAAAATCATGAATATTGCTTCCAAGAAGCAATGCATTGAATGAATTGCAATGAACACAATGAATAGCAGAAAAAATTCAACATTGAGTTTGTATTTAAAAATAATATTAAAAATAGTATTAATAACACACATGCACGCATGCGCAACAAAAAATTAATTTTGATTTTATTTGAAAGAACTTTATGCATTTCTAAAGAAATCATTCTTATTAATCTTCCTTATTAAAGTAAATATTAAAATAAAAAAAATTTTAAATAATAAATATATGTAATAGTATTATTTTTTTTAAATAAATTACTATTGTTGTACTTATCTTTATATCCATACATCCCTTCTGCCACGTAATAAAATTATTTCTTTCTTTAGATCCAAAAATATTTGGATACATTAGTCATGGGGAATTACGTTGAAAAATAAAATATAACATTTTGTTATCTGAGATGTCTCTTTTTTTTATTACTTGAAGGTAATATTTTGAAGAAGATTGTATGCGGTTAAAACGGATTTTGGCATTTTTAATAATACTTTGCATACAATTTCCAATTCGAACAAACTACACACTAATTATTATTTGTCAATTTTGAAAACTGAAAAACATCGCAGAATAACCATTAGATACAACGAATTAAAGTGATAAATAATTTAACCCGAATAGTCATCTTTACATCTCATAACAAAAAACTGTGAATTGTCGTGAAATATTGTTTTATATGAATTCTATTGAACATATTTTCTTTCTTTTTAATAACTTTTTAATAATTTTTAGTCTTAATAATTTTAGAGTTTTTAAATATAAATTCTACCAAAAATCTGCAATAAAAAAGCATTATATTAAAATTTTTATTTTTTAGAAATTGTTATAATAAGCTATTTAAATGTTTATTCCATTTAATATTTGTTTGGTTTCTATTTATTTGTTCAGAAAATTGTAATTAAATCCATATTCATAATGATCTCAAATCCTGGGAAATCGAAAAATAATAAATAATACAATATGTTCTTAACCTTTTCGCCTATACTGAAAGAGCAATTTCCCATGTGGAAATTTATCTGGGAAATACTTCCATACTTTAATACTGGCATATGGGCATTACTGAGGCATCCAAAATAAAGGTTCGTCAAACTCATGCCCATTTAGGATAGTTTAACTTAAGTTTCTTAGTTACGGTCTGTGCAGGACCTAGTTTTCACTTTTTTTCCAAGATAGTTATACTTAAGCCCGTCCAATTACAGTCCATGTAAGGCCCAATTTCCCGTATAAAATTTTCCGGAAATTTCATATATAATACTGGATATATAATACTGGACCCATATGGGCATTATTAAGGCATCCAAATAATTTGTCAAACTCAAGCCCATTTAAAGCATAGTTATAAGGATATTCTATAAATTATTCTATAAATTATTCTATAAACTATTATCAGAAAAAATTATAGAATATTCTATATATAAATTAAACTATTATCAGAGAAAATTTGAGATCAAGTTAAGCTTTATGGGTTGCTTAAGTATAATCTAACTATCTTAACTAAACTATCTTAAAATTAAAATGGAATCCAAACTAGACCTTGCACGGGTCATGACTAGGAAACTTAAACTATCCTAATTACATCCTAATGCTCATATAGGACCAATATTGTAAGAAATTTAGAGAAAATAGGCATAATTATCGATATCAAGGCTATGTAGCTCAGTAGCAGGACGGATTTACCAATATGCAGGAGATCAGACTTTGGTTCGAATTCCGGAGCACTCTGATATTTTTCTCGTTTATTTCTTACAATATTAAATACGAAATGCAGAATAAAATTTCCTCACAGATATATGAGCCCTACTTACAATTATAAAATAGATTAAAATTTTTATACTCTTGGTTCAATTTTGGACTGTCATGCTTTTTTATTTAGGCCCTACATTGGCTCTCAAACCTGGATCAAATTTAAAGATCAATATGGGACCTAGAAAAAGCATGACAATCTAAAATTGGTGGACATCTTAACTTGAGCCTCAAATAATGTAAGGAAAGTTAACATGGCCCTTATTACAGTCTAAAAAGAACTTCCACACGGGTTTGCTAAAAAAATTTAAAAATTTGGCTAAATACAGATAAAAATAATTGTATTGAACCAAAATAATTTTACAAGAATCTTAAGCATACTTAATCCATTTTTCTATTTAAATTAAATTTTTTCATTTTATATGGTTAATTCTTTTTTGTGATAACACTAAATTGAGTAAAGTAACGCAATTTTGTGATAATGTTTTGTATAATGTTTTAAAGAAGAATTAAATAAACACTACTTTAGTTGGAAGAAAAAAAGTCTTTGAATGAATTGTGATTAAATAACTACTACTTTAAGTGGAAGAGAAAATGTCTTTGAATGAATTGTGATATAATAATTGTGATATAATAATTTCATTTAAAAGGAATTTAAACCATTTGGAATAGAAAGATCCTTCAATAAGATATACGTATACTTTGGTTTCATTGTATAAAAATTAAAGATAGTATCATTTGGATTAAATAAATAATAAAGATAGAATTACTTGGGTTTTATTTTTTATTTTGATGATAAAATTTAACTTGATGCCACAGTTGTTGAAATCAAATCTTTTGTACATATCATTAGATTAATATTCATTATTTAATTTGGCATAAAGAAATGAGATTTAACTTGGTGCCAGTTCTCGATATCAAATCTTTTATAGAAATGGTACATGTTATTAAACTTAATATTATTTATTTAATTTGGTATTCGAATTACATGAAATTTAACTTGGCATCAATTTTGTTGATATCAAATCTTTTATATGAATGATACATATCATTAGAGTTAAGTAAATAATAAGAGACTGTACCATTTATGTTTTATTTTTTAATTTGATATCAAGAATTTAACTTGATTGATTAAGATTGTAGTATCTGGGTTTTAATTTTTCATTTGATACATTAATTTTTTTTTCAAAGAGGAATAAGTTTTGACACAGAAAGTTGCATTACTTAGGTTGGAATAAGAAGACTTTCAATAGGAATATTCTTGAAGAAAAATAATTATTAATTGTTTAAATAAATTAAAATTATTAATTGGGCTAGATTTTTTTCGAGAAGCATATATGCTTAGTGCCTTTTTTTACCTTTTTTAAAAAGGTAAGTTTGGATTGATAACATGCATGTTTATGACGAATAAACTTTATAAACAATTTATCTTGTAATTGACTTCAAGAAATAGATGTTTATGTGTTTGTAC
The DNA here is from genome assembly GCF_000143395.1 of Atta cephalotes. NCBI lineage: Eukaryota > Metazoa > Arthropoda > Insecta > Hymenoptera > Formicidae > Atta > Atta cephalotes. The sequence goes on from NW_012130130.1 coordinate 597,447, forward strand.
GAAATTTAAAGAAAGCCAAAATTGGCCCCGATTGATACTTTTTCTTTGTGAAATAATTTTTATATAATAAGTTTAAAAAAAAATTAAAGATATAATTACTTGAGTCGGTAAAAAACGTCAAGATGATGCGATGGTCATCTGTATTTTCCAATGAATAATAATTAACAAATACTAGTGTAAAATTTTTTTGTATTCTACATATTATAAATTTTATATATCTTTGTTTCCATCAAATTTTAAATGTTACTTGTTAATTGTAATCGTTATTTTATTGTATATAAATCAAAATTGAGTTATAAACAAATAGAGATCGATGATGAATAAATCACTTTTCTATTATCATTTCCTAATTCGGTTAACAATTAGCGTATAATATCGTTTATATCTGATCTTTTTTTGTTCAGAATTTTAAGTTCAGTACTTTAAGATCTAAACAATGGAGATTGATATTGAATAAATTGCTTTGTCATTATCATTTCCTAACTTAGTTAACGAATACCAGTATATAATTTCATTTCCATTCGATTTCCTTTTATTAAATTAATATTAATTTATAAACAAATGGAAATCGAGATCGTATAAATCTCTTTTTCATTATTATTTCCTAATTTAGTTAGCAATTACCAGCGTATTTCATTATTACCGATTCTGTTGTTTTGAAAAATCGACCGTCACTATCGTAATACTCACGCCACGCTTAGCGCCGAGACACTGCCGTGTCTCTAAAGTCATTAGATTAAGAAAATACCATGATGAGAAAATTCACTGAATTATTATTTGGAGTTAAAATGTCGTCGAAGTGCTATCCTAACCTTTCTGTTAAAAGATCGAAAATCCATACAGGGATCTGGAAAAAAAAGAATCTGATTCTGTTATTAACCATAACAAAAATATCCGGTTGCTGTGTTGCAAAAATCGTAGCGAAAGAGACTGAAGTTTTGAATAACCGTGCGTGGAGTTATAATGGCAGCAGTTTGCTTTGTTAATCTAGTGACTTTATCGTGTCTCTAGATCGCAGCGCCCGCTGATCTATCACTAACGCTCCTTGCATAAAGAATGTCAGAAGGACAGGAATTAGCTCCTTACATAAGAATGTCAGAAGGAAAGAATGTGTGAAATGCGGTCGATGATAATGACAACGTATCTTAATCTGAAAAGTGACAGTGCATTGCGATATCTCCGCTTAGCGGACGTAAGGAAAAAATAAAAACACGTAATATACGATCGGAATAACCTATCGATTAAGTGTACTTAAAGATTCAATCGAGACAGCCGTTATTAAGATCCGATAATCTTGATTTGACTCGCCGGCTTGCATAAAGGAAGCACGTCCAAGTCTCGCATCATGCTTAATGCTGAGACACTACCAGTGTCTCCAAATATGTATAAAACATCCAGAACAAAAAATTTGAAATGTGTTTATGTTCATCACATTAGCATTTCATGTAAATAAAAAAATGTACCATCGAATATCATCTTGTATTTTTTTCCACAAGAAAAATATACGTATTAGAAATAGATTTTATAATAAAAATGTGTGCTTTCTATCACTTCTGGAAATATAGCTCTTTATTTGTGATATATGTGTATTCATCGTAGTAACAGAAATGCCAATACAAACATTCTTATTAATTAAAATGTCTGTATTGGTATCAATGAATATACTATGGATAAAAAGTCATATTTCCAGTGCTAGAAAAGTGCGCATTCTTGCTATGCACGAAAGTTCTAATATACTCTCATATACTCTTCTTGTGAAAGAAAGTATAATGATATTTGATAGTACATTTTTTATTCGATATGAAATAGATTCTAATATGATGAGCATAAACACATTTCAAGTTTGAGCAACAACTATAACACTTTACAATAAATGAATTAATTAATATGAAAGGAAATAATTACTACTTTTGAAGAAAATCGTTTTACTGAACGTAATGTTATAAAAATTAAATTTTATTTTGGACACACTTATAAGAACAATTCGCCATATGACTGCATAACGAAATTTGATTCTAGTTATTTCAAATATTTTTAAAGATTTTTTAAAAATTATAGTTTATACTACATACTTTTATTATATTAAAAGCTAATTTAATCTTATACATAAAAAAAACGACAATCCATTTTTTTTCTTTTGGTCGGCTAGAATAAGTTCTGGCCCACCATTGTGTGCCAATACTTCTCTACGGTTTCCACTTCCTGCTACCACAGATGCTCCTCAATGTCCTACCGTCGCCAATGTTTCTCCACTGATTCCACGTCCTGCCACCAATATTCTATCATGAACTCTATATCTTGCTACCAATGTTTCTCCACACTACTACTGCCGACATTCCTCCTTTTGCCATCGCTTCTGCCGCTTCTGCTTGCTCAATGCGCATTTCAAACTACATACATAGCATATAATTCACACAGAATCATAGAAATATTTAAGATCCAACTAGATTGTTTAAGGTTTTGATTGCTTAAAATAAAATAAATAAAATTAAAATAAATAAAATTAATTTTATTTAATAAATAATAATTAAAATGTAAATATACAAATATATCATTTGATAATATATAATAAATATTATATTATTTTAATATATATTATAATAATAAATATTATATTATTTTAATATATAAATAATATTGAAATAATATTGAAATAAATATTATTTTATTAATTTATTCGATTAAATAAATAAAATTGTTAAAATTGTTGACAATTATTTACATACATTTAAAAATATGTAAAGATTTTCACATATTTTTAGTAAGTTTCAGACATAATATTTACATTAACAGATATTTTTACATATCTTTCATGTAATATTTCATTCACAGACTTATATTTTTACTCTTATACTCTTATAATATTATTTATAATATATTTTTATTTATTATATATACACATTTAATTTTACATATTTTTTACGAATTTTTACATAATATTTATATTAACAGATATCTTTGCCATAGATATTATGAAACCATTTTGAAAATGACCCTTTGAATGTGACAAACTGTGTGTACATGTAAGTCTGAAACTTTGGAAAATAAGGTAAATGATCTTTTTCACAGTTAAGAGATCTTGAAATCTCACAGGATTGAATAATATCAATTTTAATCGAACTAATCGCAATCAAAAACTCGTACTTTGAATATATAATAAAATCATTATATTTTTTTATTTGATTTTAGTTTCTGAGATATTTTAATCGAAATAAATTTTGACAAAAGAATTCTGGATAAGCCTGATAGCGGCGCGACATTTATTTATGTAGCGACATTCACATTAGATTCCCATTCGATCGATCTTTTTCTCTTATACTTGACGTCGCGCCGCTATCGCATCACTTGATTACATTGATTTATATCGTATTACTTGCGCATTAAAAGTATGGTTTTTATACTTAAAACAGTTACTTACTTACGGTTTTATTAATGTTTTCTATAATTAAAGAAATAATTAATTTTCTTTAAGATAGGTTTTTATTTAATACTCAGAATTGTATTATAAAATTACACATATTTCACTTTACCCATATAACATTATCTATTACGTTTTTCATAGCATCTATGCAAAGTACATACACGGCTTCTTTACAGAGGAACGGCAACATATGCCGTAATGAAAGGATTAATAATAGTAATTTTAATTGAGATGAAAAAATAATGAAATGATCGTTTACATAAAAAAAAATCAAGTATCTACTTCCGAATTAATAAAATAGGTGTTAAGCATTCTTAAAACACTGTAAAGAATTTATTGCGAAAAATATTACCTCAATTAGGGTTTAAAAATATGAAATTTTCTATATTTCTGTAAAGGGCGTTTTTCATGAAATATATATTATATGAATATAATATTATTATTGTAAAATTGAAATGATGACAAATTAAGTTTGCGTGTACATCGAGAGAAATGTTTTGTACTAATAACTAAAGTTTTGTTACTAATACAAAAGCCATTTGTTGATGTAAATGATAAATGATAAATGATATATGATATATGATCAATCAAACTGTTAATTATCACGACAATATTAATTTGTTGAATTTACTAAATGAACTAATAATTTAATGGTACAAATTGTTTTGTATGATGTTTATAGATGTTTTGTAGTTAGAAATAGAACATTTCGTTAGCGGAACAAAACGATTACATAAGAATAATATATATATCTCTCTTCCTACAGTGAAATTATGTTTGGCGTTTTTTAATTTCCTTAGCTTAGCAAATATATATATATATATATATATAT
>NW_012130130.1:602208-605568 GCF_000143395.1 Atta cephalotes
ATATATATATATATATATATATATATATATATTTAGAGCAATTGAGATTACTAATTTCTAAACGCTCTGAAAAACTAGTTACAATGATTGATCATAGTATGGCGAGAATAGAGAAATCCAGGAGATTAGCCTCTAATCGTCCCGGCTTTATACAGATAGAGATACGCCATCTCTAACAGCTCTGCGAAACGCTCTTTGCTCTACCATAGTGAATTATTTTGTTAAAATTACTAAAAGAATACTTATTTTGGTAACCAAATTTCACATTGTTATTTACAAAACATAAGTAACAAAATAAAGAACCCGCACTAATCCTACATGAAAGTCCCGGTGTCAAATAGTTTTTCTCGTATATTATAGTTTATGACCTATTAAACAAAACATTTAAATTTTAGCGCAAAAAAAATGAACAGTTGTCATGTTCGATTCATCTATAGTTGTTGACATCTCACCATAAAATATTCAATAATTTCTAAACGGATACTTCACCTAAAATGGATAAAATTATAATATTTTGAAAAAATCTCAACAAGAACTATAAGAAAATGAAAAAAAAAGTAGGAGATCTCACTTAAAAAATCCGAGTTGACTTTGCCTTACCTTGGCTACTCAAAATCAAACTGATGAAGCTAAACCTTTTTAAACTCTACAACTTTTATCTAAAACATTTTTTTATAAAACTTACAGTTTTTCAGATATTTTGCCGTCTCGGAACATTTTATGTTTCTTATATGATTATATACGCACACGCATGCGGGGCCAGACCCATATCATGTCTATGTCGTTGGTCTTGGATTATGCTAAGAGTAGGGAATTATACTGCGTATTCTGTAACAAACTATCGTCTTATACATGTGTACATACCTTGAACATTATATATAATAGTATATAATTATATGTGGGATATAATTATATGTGGCACCATATACATCATATAAGGAATCATAAAATATTTCGAGGCGGCAAAATATCTGGAAAACTATAAGTTTTATAAAAAAATGTTTTAGATAAAAGTTATAGAGTTTGAAAAGGCCTAGCCGCTGGCTTCATCAGTTTGATTTTGGATGACGTCGCCAAGAGGCAAAGTCAACTTGGATTTCTTAAGTAAGTATTACTTACCCCCCATTTTTTTTCTTATAATCCTTGTTGAGGCCTTTTCAAAACACTGTAATTTTATCTATTTTATCCATTTTAAATCAGCCGTTTGCGAATTATTGAGTATTTTATGGTGAGATGTCAACGACTGTAAGTAAATCGAATATGAAAACTGTTCATTTTTTGCGCTAAAATTTATGTTTTTGTTTAGTAGATTATAAGCTATAACATATGAGAAATTTGATTTCACCGAGATTCAATTTCATATAAGATTAGTGTGGGATCCTTTGTATTATTAAAAAAATTTTGTTTATCTATCAAAAAAAAATTTTGTTATTTTAACAAAATAATCCAATGATAATCGATCATTTGTGAATAATTCTCTTTCTTTGTTACTATTACTGTATCTCTTTTTCAGTGTAGATGATTGTCTTATATGTCATAAAACGAAGACATGTAGCGGACGGAAGCATTGTCATAACAGAAGCCAGAGTGTGAACGGAAAACATAATAATTCGGCAAACGCCCGGGTTGAGTTAATGATGATTACCGGGCACTCAGCTTCGCCTGGATTAATTTAATGGTGCTATGCGCGTTGTCCTGCTACGCACGGCAGCATGCGACTCCGAAATGCCGCCGTTTCATTAGGCCTTCGTGCCGCTGTTCAATTTAAGCCGCGATGCATTGAGGCGATGAGCGAAGCGTTCCTTCTCACTTGCTTTCGGCGCGTGCACTATGCGACATCGCTTATCATAGATTATCACGAATACATATATGGGATTTAACTTTATTTACATATATATGAAATAATAATGAGAAAAATGTGATAATTCCTTTAGAAATGTTTGTAGATTTTTCAAATTACGTTTTATCTCTCTTTGATGTATTCTTTAAAAAAAGGAATCTTTTTTGTTAAAATCAAAGATTATCGCAGATTAATATGTTGTTACTACTTTTATTTCATGAAGTATATTATAAGAATAATGTCAGCGATATTTGAACAATATTATAAAGAAGATGGGTTACATTCTACATTATATTAGGTGTACAACTTTGCTTCCGCCGTTTTCCTATAGATGGCTTTAGCGGTAAGTTGTGGTCGAAATAAATAGATCATAGACGTCATACAATAAACTTGGGCATCTGTCAACATAATCCCATAGAAACATTAGTCGATTTGTATCTGCATCATAAAGTTATTCTCGATTGAAAATGTCAGTTTACGAGCCAAATTCTCGTCATTTGCAGGAGATTTTAATTTTTTGTTTCAATATGAAGAAATCTGCGGCTGAGGCTCATCGAATGCTCTCAAATATTTATGGTGAGACCGTTATTAGTGAAAGAACGTCGTGAGTGGTTTCAACGCTTCAAGAACGGTGATTTTGACGTCCAAGGTCATGCTCTGTATTTGGTGGGACCAGCTCGGCGTAGTGTATTATGAACTGTTAAAACCGACTGAAACAATCACAGGCGATCGGTATCGAACGCAATTGATGCGTTTGAGCCCAGCATTGAAAGATAAACGGCCGCAATACAACGAGAGACACGATAAAGTGATTTTGCAGCATGACAATGCTCGATCCCATGTTGCGAAAGTGGTCAAGACATACTTGGAACGTTGAAATGGGAAGTCCTACCCCATCCGCCATATTCTCCAGACGTTGCTCCCTCTGACTATCACTTGTTTCGATCAATGGCACACGGCCTGGCTGACCAGCACTTCCGGTCTTGAAGAAGTAAAAAATTGGATCGATTCGTGGATAGCCTCAAAAGATGACTAGTTTTTTCGACGCGGGATTCGTACGCTACCCGAAAGATGGGAGAAAGTAGTGGCCAGCGATAGACAATACTTTGAATCATAAATGTATAATCAGTTTTTTACAATAAAACCTCGAATTTCGGAAAAAAACGGCGGAAGCAAAATTGTACACCTAATATTTCATACTACTGATTCGGAATTAAAGTGAATAAGCAAACATCATCGTGCTCACTCGATCCGGTGCTGGTTTCTTTCGGCGAAGCAACGGAACGATAAGCGTTGTCAAAGCTGGGCGATAACGCGGAATCGCCGAGCGATAAAATACGTTGCTGAGTTGCCCGACTCAAACTTTTCCAGCGTCGTAAGAATTCCGCCACCTTTGGGCGGCCTAGCAAAAGTTTTCGCCTAAATTCCCGCGGGTATCGCGCGCGCGTATGTGTGTGTGTGTGTGTGTGTGTGTGTGTGTGTGTGTGTGTGTGTGTGTGTGTGTGTGTGTGTGTGAGAAG
>NW_012130130.1:610631-612722 GCF_000143395.1 Atta cephalotes
CACACACACACACACACACACACACACACACACACACACACACACACACACACACACACACACACACACACACACACACACACACACACACACACACACACACACACACACATATGTATACATATACATAAAAGAGTTTGGCCAAAGTTGATCAGTCTTTTGATTTGATCATCACTTATGCCTTTTGACTTATTCGTACATTGCTTTTCAGAAAATGAGAAAAAGAAAAAAAACAGAAAAGAAGAAAAAGTAAACAACTATCTCTGCTAATTTTATTAAAATCCTTTTGTTAAATATTTATAAGATCTCTAATTTCAACAAAATCTTGATTCGAAGGAGATATAATGTCAAAATATTTAATGTTGTAAATTGAAAACCAATATAACATTTAATTAAGACTAACATGAGAAAATATGGTATTAAAAAATTTTGAAAAAATTCTTAAAGCTCTATGAGAAGAAAATAAACAATTTTTCTCTTGCAGTTTTTCTATAAAATTGATAGTATTTAAGTAAAAAATTATTGAAGATCAATTTTCGGCAATTTTTATAGCAATTGATATTTTATTAACTATTGCGAAAATTTTAAAATGATAGAGGACCTTTTTTTTTAATTTAGTCCATCTTGCCTCTATGCAAAAGATTTATCATTTTTCAAACACCTTATATACATATATGAAAGTTGTATGAATAACATTATATTTTTATTAACGCATTTTTATTTACTTTATTTATTTTATTTATAGTATTGAAAATTAAATTATTTTAAATAACAATGTCAAAAATCGTAATTTTATTATATAAGTACTTTCAAAATAATTTATGTAAAATTTCATTGCTAGGTAGAGCTTAGTTATTCTGTAAATAAACAAATAAATAAATTTTATTTATTTATATAATAGAAGAATTAATCTTTCTCTACACCGTAATGAAATTTTATATAAATCTTAAAACTTGGAGTACTTGTACGACAAAATTGAGATTCTTATCATTATTTCTTAATTACATTTCTTCATTACATTTAGAATATTTTTATTCTTTATACATACTTTTATCTTTTATAGAAATAATTTTTTCATCCAGATTCTCAATTAGCGATAAATGTTTTGTATTATTTTGAAATGTACTAATAATCTGTAACTTTTTTATTGTCTCAAAAATATATATAATATAATACATTCTTAAGCTTTAATAGAGGTGAAGTCGTTCGATTTTTAATACAAAATGTTGAATCGTTAAATTCATCTAAACTAATCATCCACAAACATAATAATTTAATTAAAACTTTTTAATTATGATCGCTAATTATTACAATTGCTAAATTACAAGAAATTGTAGCGTCTCATCATTTATTCCAGTTTCTTAAGGATGCCGAGTCGAAGGTTATGTCCCTGCGGAATAATGAACGATGAACTTCGGAGCTTCCTTAGGATCCAAAAACGGATGCGGGTTAAATTTTCAATGTGTCAACTGGTGAGATTGTATATCCAAAGGTTAGTATTGGCAAGTAAAGGTTCAATCTCGTCCAATGCGAGAACGCAAAAAAAATTATGATATTCATTTGCGTTATGCGAGTCCTATCATTCCAAAATTCCGCATGATTAAAAAAGTCTTCATTGACTGATTACGAATTAATTACAATTGACTAATTGCAATTTAAAGTATGCAGGCCCATTAATCGATTCGTTGTGTAATTCATTTACTCGTGAATTATTAATTATTTATCTCATTTCGGACTTTCAATAATTGATCGGTTAACGAAACAAGTAAAATCGCAATTATTTGTCCGACTACTGTTATTAAAATAATATCCGGCTTAATTTGAGTAACGTTGATTATATACGTGTATATATTACAAAGATATCAGGGCTATTAATAAAATATATATTACATCTATCATGTTCTCCACTGAAACATCCGTCCATAACTATCTTTTTCTACTTAATGTGGCTATTATGTATTCCTACTGGAAATTTGATAAAAAAAATTTTAGAATATAATTTTTCGTCAGCAATATATATCTAAAAAAGGATTCGGCATTAATTGAGTTCCAATGAAATGAGTTAGTTTTCATGTATAATATAGATAGATT
>NW_012130130.1:613123-618405 GCF_000143395.1 Atta cephalotes
GTCGCGCGCGCGTATGTGTGTGTGTGTGTGTGTGTGTGTGTGTGTGTGTGTGTGTGTGTGTGTGTATGTGTGTGTGTGTGTGAAGAAGAGAATAAAAAGAGTGGAGGAATCGCCATACTGTCCTGCATGCACTGCCTTTGCCACCCTGTCATTCCTCTGTAAGGAACCATCGCTACTAACACATCCAATAACATGGACACTGTGGCACATGAGGAATGCCATCGCTGCGAAATTCGAATGAGGAATATCGACATATCGGTGCATCGAAAAATAATGGAATTTAGATTAAACAAGGAATCGTGTATGAGACAAGAAACTATGAAAAGAAATAATTGAAAATTTTTAAATGATAAAAGAAATTTTAAGATTTTTTTTAAAGAAGTAAGAAAAAATTAATTTTGAAGGAACAATGAAGAAACTACAAATATTTTAAGAGAAAAGTTTAATAAAGATTTTTTAAACTATAATAATTAAACTTTTATATATCATCAACATAAATTAACTTTAAACAAAAAAAAGGCCAAAATCCTTGTCTTTTGAAATTATTGACTGTCATACGAGGTAATTGAATTGGATTCTATTTTTGTTTAAAATTATAGTTTATATTAATAATACATAGGGTAGAGTTGGTTAAGTTGTGCGGTTATATCGTACCTTCATTGTATTTTCTAAACGAAATATTTTTTTTAAAGGTGATGACACTATGATAGGATGCTTAAAAACTATTATTTTTGTTTTATCTTCAAGCCATCTATTTACGAATAACATTCAAAATTGATTTTATTCGGTATCTGATCTAAATTTTTGTACATTTTACCCAGGTGTTATCAGTACATAGTGGATAATTGATTTATAGTGTACTACAAGATTATAATTAATATTTAAAATCTCTTTTTGAATATAGCATCAAATTAACAAAATATTTGTAAGTTATGTTACTACCGGCAAATTTATAAAAATAGAAAGAGTTGAGTAAATCGTATTTTCCAATGAGAAATGATAATGAAATCGAAAACATCAAATCGATTCGATATCGATTTTATTGTTATTTCTCATTGGGTTGTCGCTTTATTGTTATTTCTCATTGGGTTTTATATTGTACCGCGACCAATACAACTTTCACAAACGAACTCTCATAATCTCTTCGCGGCTTGTACGCATTGTTAGGTTACGTTTGATTAGCATCAAATGCGAAGAATTATTAAAAAAACGTAAAAACTCCAAAGAATATAAGAATTCCAAAGATTTAATATTTAATATTTTGATGATAATTATCCAGAAAAACTGTCTCATTTCCGATTTCAACGAAATTTGATCCATTCAATGCGTTTTTGCACAAAATGAAAAAATCTGGCCGAAAAAAATGCGGGATTGCACTGTGAAGCGAGATATTAAGTGTTAAAGTTGACTATTGAGATTAGGGGAAATTTGTCACACCTTTATGCAGTATTATGTATACGTATTTTAGTCGGTATTTATTTAGAACCATTACTTCACCTCCGATTTTTATGAAATTAGGCTCATTCAACGCGTTTTCACTCAAAACAAAAGGGCTTACTCTGTTCTTGCTATGCATGAATATTATACTCAGTTTGAAATTAAAAATAAATATATTAATAAATGAGTTTTAAAATTAATTTTCTTCACTTCCCAGTGAACAAGCTGATATTATTTGTCGTCATTTTGACATTAAAGATGTTATTTTAATGTTAAAATAATAATAAATAATGTAGCTTATTTGCTAGATTAGAAGTACGATTTAGGAATCCAGTGGTAATTTAACGTTCCGATCAAATCATATCGAAAGCTACTTTTTTTTTAATCTAGTTTAAATAATAATTTAATGTTCATTTAAATGTATCGTTTTGTTTTATTTCCAATGAACCAAAGTTTAATGTAAGTATAGAAATATTCTGATCTCAGTACTTTTGTTACAATTTTGTTAAACGTTAAGAGATACGATATAGGCGACTTTTCCCTAAATGTTAATTATTACAATTAAAGACAATCTTTTAAATAAACGTTTTTAATTGATAAATGTCATCGGTATTTAACTTTTCCCTTATAATTCTTTATATAATACTTCTAAGGATATTCATTTTAAAGATGCCAGAGACGATAATCCGCAAACTCTTTGGCACCTTTATATAATTCTGATATACAAATCTTTATTTATATACTTCCGATCTTGAAGAAAATGTAATGATTTTGTTAGATTAGTATAACTATTTAGTTAAATGTAAATTCATATTTATTAGATTGATTCTTTACCACAGTATAATAATCCATTCTCGATTACTTAAACTTAGATTATCGTGAATCGCGTTCTTATAATTCGGCAAGCGCATTTCAAAACCGAAATGAACTTGCGATAATATCAGGCAATTTGCGCCTGCCTATGTGTTTGTACTATTTCATTAATCTTTTTTTATCGCACACTTCTAACAAGAACGTTACAGCTCCCTCGAAAATTAATAATTCCAAAAAGCTAATCTCGCGGGAAACAAAATTTCTGTGAGAGATTCCTGCATCCTCTCCCTTTCACTTCGCGATCCACCGAAATCCTGTGCGAATCGGTGTGCGTGAGCATATACACGTGACTTGTCGACGCAAATGTGCGTGCTCTCGCGGCATTCACGTGAGAAAACTCCCTGGAGAAATAACTGAGTTGTATGTAATGCACGCTGAGGTATTGTAAGGGGGTGTAAAAGGCAAACCTGATGAGGAAAGAAAGGGAAACGAGATGCAAAAGAGGATGAGAAAGAAGAAGAAGAAGAAGAAAAAGAAGAAAAAAAGTAGAAGAGAGCGTCGGTCTTCTACCTTGCAGGTGTAAAATGCACGTCGCCTCTTTCCGCCCTCTCGAATCCTCCTGACGCTTCCTCTTTTCTTTCTTGCAACGATATGTATTTATTATTTTATTAGCTCCAAGTGCGGAAGCTATGAAAGCCTGAGCGGAAGGAAGAGGGCGTGAAGCACAAGTGTTAATCCTCTAGAGGTGCAATGAGCGTCCCTAATGACTCTTTCTCTTCGAGCAAAGATAAATGTACGAAGAATTTGACGAGAAACATTGGTAATTCAGTAATTATTATATCTCCAATTACACCTTGATGAAAATATACATAGATGGGAGTCAAACATAAGGGGAGAATAACAGTAGCGTAAACATTTCTAGCAGACAAAAATTGAAACAACGAAACGTAAAGAGGTGTTTACACTCCTGTTACTCTCCCCTTATATTTGACTTATGCTCCGATTTTTATTTTCGCCAAAACATATTTGGGTTTAATTTTTTATATTTAATAGTAAGTGTTTGATATTAAATTGAAGTTTACATACATACATATTATCTATATACAAGTATTAATTCTTCAAAAAAGATACAATGGACATGGTTTTTCACTTCGAATCACGAAAAGTTTAATTGAAAATATTGGCAATTTGTTAATTATATTTTAAATTATATAATTTTGATAATTTTTCTGATAATTTTTTACGTCGATATAATGATTTTTGAAGTTGTATAGTATATAATTTATAAAGCGAAAATAAAAGTTCTAGTGAAAATTATTAAAAAATTACATAAAATTGTAATCAAATTAAAATTATTAAAAAACAGTTTATAGATTTTAAAAAATAAAAAAGATTTGTTATTAGTAATTCTTTTATATAACAGAAGATATAAAATATTTCTTATATTATATATACATACACTTTTCAAAAGCGTGTTGCCGGTTAAGTAACGCTGTAGTGGTGATATCTTACACTGCAAAGAGAAATCTATTCTATCATCAGTCGATAAAGTTTTAGAAATCTGAAGATAATTATATTAATTTATTCATAAATTATAGAAATAACTATTATTATATGAAACTAACTATTATTATATTATATGAACTATTAGTATATGAAAAAACGTACAAGAAATTATATTATTTAAAATAAGTCATGCAAAATGCAAGCTGCAAATATAGAGAGCACAGCAACAATTGCTATCATATTTTTAAATTAATGACAGTTATATTCTATTTTTTGATACTGGTATTTTCCTAACCTTCTAAAAAATAAATCAACGTCTAACTTATATCTATCAAGATTAATTTCTCACAGCAGATGCCTGCAGGACATTTATTTTATAATCATACAATTCTCAAATTCTCAGAAAGTTCAAATTCTTTTATTGATAAATAAAAAGATGTCAACAGGATCACCGATATCAAATAATCCGGTTAAAACTGGCAGAAATTCAAATGAAATAAAAATGTGATATGCCGTCGGGGGCGATGACCTGAGTCGTATTTCAGATTCGACCGATCACCGACGCCGATTGTGATGTATGCACGCGCGTGTGAAATTTCCAAAGTTTATTAAATAATAAGTGAGTTAAGCCGACGCAACGTTGTCCGTAGAGGCAGACATTTAAAGTGCTCGTTCGTGTCCACGTCCGTCCGTGCTAATTACCCCCGTCGCACCGACCACCGGGTATCACGCCGGCGGACAGGCGGTGAATCTCCGTCTGAACGAACGAACGAAATTAACCGGCGCGATCATCGCCGCGCGCGATGCGCGCTTCGATCGATATTATAAACGTATTCGTCCGCGCCCGCGCGACTGACACAATTTCCGTCCTGCGACGCTGTCAGTTAACAGTGTTGTACCGCGGATGACGCGGATTCGGCAAGATGTCCACTGCGATTTGCGTCATCGATTTGACTAATTGTCATTTTCATAGATGAGATTATTTTCAATTGGCAACGAGTCATCGCGGAGGATTTAGACTCTCAATAATGATGAAATTGTGTTCGAATTATATTGTAGTTTCATACTCCCTAGTACAATTCATTAGAGATACATTGCTTAACCTTCAGGCAGCCGAACTTTTTTTTATCTGAAAAAGTGCACTTTTGCTAAATATTCTCATATAAGTGCAGTCTATCAACTGACGATCATGGAGTGCCAGGCCGGCCGTCAACAGTTCTGAAAAATTTTTTTTTTAAGCGTTAGCATACGTTGGGGACATATTGAATCAATATTGCGCCAATAAATTGTGATACTAAAGCCAACAATTCGTCTGTCAATCTTAAAGAACCCTTTTTGCTCAATATTACCGTATAATTATTTTATACAATGATTAATGCCTCCTTTACATAATTCAATATAGTCTCGAAACAACCAATAATATTACATTAATAATATTGATCTAGGAACTACTTTAAATGAACTTTACAAATAGAGATTCCATAATAAGGATCTTTTTAAACTAGAGATTCTATTATATAGTACAC
>NW_012130130.1:624365-628641 GCF_000143395.1 Atta cephalotes
GAGAGAGAGAGAGAGAGACGAAGCGAGCAAGCCCTTTTGGTAGACGTATTGCAGAACGAAAGCTGGCAGCCTGGCACTAAAGAGACACATTTATGTCTTCCCAGGAGTGCGTTAGCTAGCTGGCTAGACAAGCTGGCCGACCGTTCAACCGACTCCAACTCTCGTCAGCGATCTCCCTTTTGCCATCCTTGATGTTAACCAGGGCCGGTCAACTTCGCCAGTTCGTTTCTCTCAAACTCAAGCTCGATTCCTCTGTTAATCCGTGCTAATCGAATAACCGCGTATATAAGCGTATGTCGAATTCGCGGAAACTCTGTTAGCCATTAGGAAAGCGGTAATCCTCCAATTATTGCGCAGTCATCAGGGAGCTCGGTGGTTGAGTGAGCCGGACATTGCAAAGTCTCGCGAATTTCCGGAGAAGTAAGGGTCGGCATTTCCGCAAAATTTTCTCGCTAACGGGTCAAATTCTCAATGATATTATAAGCTTAATAAAAAACACTCCTATCTATTATTAACCTGAAAAATAGATATAGATGAAATTTTCATAGAATGAAAGAGATAATATTTAATCTATTTCTTTCGTGAATGATAAAAAATATTGTAATTATTCAATAATGATCGCTTTTGAATTTAACAGATCTATTTGCGTAGTGTGTCTGTGGTCCTTATGGAGTTAACGAGGACTAGTCTATCCATGCTGTGGAGCCAGCGAGAGATTAGTCAACTTAAGTCGGCTCTCAGTCCCTTACCAAAGCTTTGGCAGTTACAAGGTAATCGAATTACAGAGAGCATATGTCGAATGCATGAGAGCCATTGTATGTATCTATGACTCACGGACCGAGAGAGAGAGAGAAAGAGAAGATGAGAAGCATTATCTATTCGCTACTAAGCCGCAAGGAAACCCGATTTCTCCAGAATTTCGCATTAGCACATTTACGTTTTGCATTGAAAACACTCGCTCCCTTACTTCAAAATGATACTTAAAAAACGTGATTTTTAAATTATTATCATAAATGAGACAGAAGTAAATATATTATCTTATAAATCATCAAAAAAAGATTAATTTAACTTCATCAAAAATCGTCAAAACATTATAAATTCAAAAGAGTGATTTTTAAAAAATCGTCAAAATTGTCGCAATTCAAAAAGGAGTTTTTTTTTAAGAATTGTAAAATAAAAATAATAATAACATTTATATAACAAGAATAACATTTAATTAATCGTATTAAGAATATAATTCATTTTGCCGATATTATTTGATTAGTCAATAATTTTCTGTCAAGTTAAAATATTTTTCCACTTTTCTGAGAAATTTTACCTAATTTTTTTAATTATACATCACTTTTGAAATAAGCAAGCAATGTATAACAAGAAATGAAAGATCTAATAAACATTTCCAGCGATTTGGAAGAAAATTAAATTCGTCCTGACTTTCTCAAATCGTACAAAATGGGTCGAGCATCTCTGCGCCGAAGCTTTCAACCTTGCTTGAAATTCGCAAAAAGAATTGGATATACTGAAAACTCCGACCTAAATGCATCGAAGTTGTTTCGAAGCAACTCTCGGGCCCTTCGAGCATAAAAGCGATGGTTTCCTTCTGAGGTCAATTCTACTTTATACTTATCCCTTCGAAGCGGGAACCTTTCTCTTTTCGAGAAACCGAACGCTGTAATTCAAAGTTTCTTGTAAAGTCTTCTTAAATTAAATCCTTCCATCTTTAACTTACTATTTGAGGACCTTATCTACAAATTTCCTGTCAAATGGGCAATCTCTAATGCAAAAAGGAACAACTCCTTTTTATCACATGATGGAGCGCCTATTAGGGTCTAAGAATCATCATCTTTATATGGATCTTTATATGGAAGGCGACTTAATCGTTTTAAAACGAAAAGATAATTAAAATTGGAAATTCAATCAAGGTAAGTGTCAAATTATAAGAATCTTGTTTGTCAAATATGTGACACATTACGTATATGATCTATTTGAAACTTAACGAGTAAGCATGACTCACCGCTATCAAGACTATTCTGATTTTCTAGATCAGGGCCTTGGACAGAAGTTGACCTGCCATCCTGCAAACAATCTGAAACATTAAACATGTTATGATTAGTCTAATTATTCCAACTTTCTTAATTAATTTAAATCATTAAAAATGATTGATTTACAAAATTTCTATTTCTTGTTACCAAATAGTGATACAGCTCATGTATTTTTAGTCGCTGAAAAAATAATAGGTTAAAAAAGTTTCATTATAATCAGATATTGAGAAATCATAGACTTTATTTTTGAAAAAATTCTACAAATTCAAATAATATACAATTTTCTTTTTACTTATGTTACGGAGTAACATACACAAGAATTACTATTCAGGTGTTGAGAAATAGATATCATTTTGTAAATCACTTTTTAATATTAAATATAATTGATAAATTTATTTTAACATATCACTTAAAATTGTTTATAAACAAAATAAGTTATAACATGACATTTATTTTCATATTTAAGAGGATATTGGAGTAATTAAATTGTCGAGATATTGCAGATCAATAAAAATCTCCGAATCTCCGACTGAACGAAATAAAAAATCCTTTTGCAGAATTAAAATAGAAGCAAAATTTAAAGGTGCTGCAGTGGATTTATACTAAACTTTAAAAAAAGTTAAAACTTACATTTTATCAACTCGTAGAGCTATCACTTGATGTAAATGTTTCCTTAATATACAAGTTTTATAGCTCGTATCATGGTTAATAAAATGAAGCACACTCTCTTGGATGCGTAGCAAGAGAGTGAATTTGGGTAACGTTTGATTGGCTGTTCCAGTATAACCAGTGCTATTATATGCAGGAAAGTGCATATTGAGGAACATTTGATTGATTATTTCCAATAATGCTATCGTATGTGTAATGTTTCATCTTATTAATTCCACTATGGCTTGTATGAATAAAACGACAGTGTAGCATCCAGCGCATTACGTGCACAAACTGAGTTTATGGAACTAAGATTAAAGAATTAAAAGAGAGATTTATATTGATCTGCAAATTATGTATACATATGCCTTATAACAAAAAAAATAATAAACAAAGCAGTAATTGTGTCTAGCAGGAAGCGATATTGGAGATTCGGCGTTGCAATATGTTAAATAAGGACAGATGTATATTAAGTGAGACAGAACAATAATATAGGAAATGAATTAAAAATGTCATTTATTATTGACTTCTTTTATTTAGAATTAAAAAAGTCTGTTCTATCGAGTCAATCAAGTTCAGCCGTTCACTCCAGCATTACCTTAAAAATATTTAAATTTTATTTGATTATATAATATATATGTATATATATATTACGAATTGGCGTTATTATATAAGAAATATTAAGCGAAGTTTTTAAAAATTAAAAAGTGATGCAGTTTTTTAAAAACATATTCTTTTTCAGTGTAAATCTATAAGAAACACTTAACTTTAAAAAACAAAATATTGATTAAAATTTATTGTTTAGTGTTATTTAAAAAAAATGTCTCGAATTTTTGAAAGCTCGTGGCGATCTTGAGAAAATTCGTACGTCTCCACAAAACTCACGTTTAAAAATTAAGATTCAGATTTGACGAAGGTGTCTTCGTGGTTACATCAATCTCGTCGCGTTCCATCTAGCCCAGCATCGAGATCCGCGTATCTATAACCTGCCAGGATCTTAATAGGGATTCCGCATTGAAATTTCATGGGATTTCGAGCGATCGAGCGGAACGAGTTTGAAGATACGCTACGTGCGGCCTATGTGCAGATGATGCTGCTTGCGCGCGGACGCGAATAATACAGGAAAGGGTGGAAAAGAGCGGTATGGCGTTGATCCCGCGGGAGTCATACCCCGGTGATATTGGCTCCCACAGCCCATTCCTGCGCATAGGAGACCCAGCCGCCTTGGACCAACATATCCAATCGCGCGCGTGTACATCACACAAACACATATACGTATATGAGAGGAAGACCGGCCAAAATTCAAATTTCCCATCGGGATACGTGCGACTTTAAACACAACTTGCGGGAAACAACCGCGGCAACCAAAACGCACTGGTTCGAATTGATAATCGAACTACGGCGTTCACTTCAATATGATGGAAAAAAATTATACCGCACGTCTTCATGACATTAGTAATATCATATCGAGATAGCTCATTAGCTGGGTCGATGTGTATTTTAATTAGCGCGCGCACACACACACACACACACACACACACACACACACACACACACACACACACACACACACTCGCGCGCGCGCGCAC
>NW_012130130.1:631319-637393 GCF_000143395.1 Atta cephalotes
ACACACACACACACACACACACACACACACACACACACACACACACACACACACACACACACACACACACACACACACACACACACACACACACACACACAAAGATTTGGATGTGTTAAATTTTATTGAAGTTAGAGCTTTTAAATTCTGTTTTATTATATAACAATAAATATAATTATTAAGGTAGAATCGGGTATTGGTATAAAAGCGCGTATGAGCACCTTAAGGAAACATTTTGATATATCTAGCATACTGAAGAATAAAACATCTTATGCATACCATTTGATAGATTTATTTTATATATCTCAGTATTAAAATTGATTATTTTAATGCAAATGTTGAAATGGTAGTGAGTGCTCTTATTATCTACCCAAAGCTTATAATACTTACCCTATGAATACCCTTTGAATAACTAATATAAGCATCTTTTAGGGCAATATGAGCACAGGAAACTTTTTGTAAAAAATTGCAGAAATGAAAAATTGAAATATATATACATGGAACATTTTATTAGAACAAATGCCAATCAAATGTTTGGTTAATGTAACCAAAAAATAATGTTATATTTATAAATATTTAGTAAGTATTACCAAATAGTAACAATTTGATGATACTTATTAAATATTTGTAAAAATAACATTACTTTTGGTTATATTAACCAAACATTTGATTATTTCATCATACATTTAGCTATTACCAAACTCTAAGGGGTTCAATCACTGCTAAAAAATGTACACTAATGTACAGTGATTGCTAATTATGGCAATACAACACACTTTATTGCTAGCTAATATTAACAATACAATAGCATTGCTATTGTCTCCCTGCATCTCCCTGCAAGACGAGTGATTCCAGCACATCCATTTCTTGGAACTGGCGACTACGCCGGATCTTCAGAAAGCAAGGCAAAAGACGAGAATATCCCGAGCATAAGGCATTCATCGCCATCTTCGTCTGTCTCTGCTCCAAGGCCGTCCACATCGAGGCTCAAATTATACGAGAGAGAGGCACTCTGTCATTTCGCATCGAGACCTTTTTTTCACTGCGATACGAACTTCACAGGAATGGATAAATAGCTGCGAGAGATGCTTCATGCCTCATCGATCGATAGCCGTCGCATCGTTCACGTCGCTTCTGCAGAGGGAATTTACTAGCATCTCTTCAATCCACCGTCCATACCGCACTTCGGAGGCCTCTGGGAAACGGTGATGAAATCTACAAAGTACCACCTACGACGAGTCATCGACAAAGCTCACTTTCGAGGAGATAAGTACATTCTTGGCACAGGTGGAAGCCTGTCTGAATTCCTGTTGCTCTGTCCGACCCAGACTTTGCTGCACTGACTCCTAGACATCTGCTCATCGGCGCCCCACTGTTGGCCGTCCCCGAGCCAGAGCTGATAAATCACTCCAATCACTCTCTTTCCACATAGCAACACATCCAGAAGATGGCGATCGCCTCTGGCAGAGGTGACACGAATATCTCCATACTTTGGCCGTCCGAAATGGACCAATCGGAGGCATCACCACGTTGGTTCGTTTTATCTCCTCCGTTCCGAAACAATGCCGCTCTGCAGATGATCCCTGGCACGCATTGCGAAGCTACATCCTGGCGACGAAGCGTGGTTCGCGTGACACTTCACGCAGCCTCATCCAAACTCATCCAGCCTTGCCGATTGATACAAACGCGAGTACCTCGAAAACGCGTAACCGGCAGATACATATTTTTCCATTTATATATCTCTCTATATACACATTTTATGTATATTTCTCAGTATATTTCTTTATCTTTTCTTTAATTCACTTTCGATTAAAATTTCGAACGCATCTTTCTTCATTTTCAGTAGTTTTTCTTGTTATTATGAAATTTCACTTTTAATAAGTTAATTCTTATCACATGTATGTCTCTTAATAACTTAATCACTCGCATTATTCTGTCGTGCCGCGCATTACTTTCACGTTATAAAATCGTAAACACCACACGCGGTGGCAAAGACAATATTGGCAAAATGAGAAACTTATCACTCTGAACTATACTGCATTATAACCTAATCGTATCAGCTCGCACGTAGCCGTGTCGATATCGTGAACTACAATAATCGAAGCGCCGATCGATCAATTATATTCTCGCAATTATTGACCATCATCCGTTAACATTCGCAATAATGCTAGAGGCAGCCTTTTCGTCACTGTAGGAACGAGGCGGACGGAAATGTTTGAGATTGAGAGATGGTGCCGTAATATACCATCAGAGAAAATCTGCATAAATTCATACGTTATCCTTCATATTTCAAACCTTATTTCGTTGTTCTTTATGTATGATATGGACTTCTAGAAAATTCTAATAATCATCGATGACATTTAAACATTTGTTAGCTTTTATTCTTTCTCAGAAAAAGAGCCCATGTCATACATACACAAACATCCAGCTGTCTATTCGAGTCTGACGATAGACGGTGAGAGCGCGCGAGTGCGCTTCAGCAACTAACAACGGATCTAACCGCCAATCGCGCTCGCGGATTTTCTCCCGCGCATGATTATTGGGTTGTTCAAAAAGTCATTGCGTTTTTTTCATTTGATTTTCAGGTGTGTTTATTTAATATATGTAATGAACTAATAATCAATGATATAATGGCCGTTTTGTTCGATGACCTTCTGCCATCTCCCGGTAACTTCATAATACCACGTTCATAAAACTTCCCATCCTTCCCTTTCTCTTATCTAAGTGCTGTTTGATGAGGTCTTCAGAAGCAAACGTTTTACCATTCAAGGAGTTTTGCAAGGAGCGAAAGAGATGGAAGTCTGATGATGCAAGGTCTGGATGTCTATACGATGGATGTGGTAACACATTTCAACCATGTTGCAACAATTTTTACCAAACTTGTGTGTCTCGCATTGTCGTGGTGAAACACTCTTACGATTGATTACCTCGGAACATTTCTGTGCGATGGCATCACTTCATTTCTGCAGCTGCTCACAATAGACATCGGAATTAATCGTTTTGTTCTTTGGAAGTAGCTCATAGAAGACTGATCCCTTCCAATCCCATCATTGATAGCATTATACCTTCTTTTGGTGGATCTCCGCTTTTGCTTGCCTTTCCGGTGCTTCACTTCGTCTACTCCAATTTCTTTTTCGGCTGACATTGTTGTAAACAATCCATTTTTCGTCGCTCATGATCATACGCTTCAAGAACGGATCGTTTTCTTCGCGTTTGATGAGTTGATCGCAGACGCTCATGCGATTCATCAGAATTTCTTTCACTCACTACGGTACCCAAACATCGAGCTTCTTTACGAAACCTAATGATTTCAAATGGCCATGAACACTTCCAACGGACACTTTTAAAGCGGTAGCAAGCTCCCGAACCGTTGAATGCTTATTTGCTTGCACCAATGCTTTCATTTCATCGTCAATCTTGGAAGGTCTACCGGAGCGATGAGCGTCTTTGACTGAAAAATCACCATCACGGAATCAGGCGAACCAGTTCTGGCACTGGCGTTTTTTGACGACATTTCTGCCGTAAACTTGATGCAACTTTTCTCTTGCTTCAGTTTCTTCCCTTTTTTGATAAAACAGAATATGGCGAATATGCTCTTCAAAATTCTCTATGTTCGAACCACAATTGCAAGCACAAAACTCGACCGAATCGCATCAATTTTTTTGGTTTTTAGGTTGAGTGTCAACAACAAAACGCGCGTAAACATTTGACATTCATGTCACGCTCGCATACAAATAAACGTGGACAACGCCATCTATTGGAAAAAACGCAATGACTTTTTGAACAACTCATACAAGATTCCTTTCGCGAAGGAGACTCTGAATCGCTCTTGGCGCCCGCGAATAATTTCAAATTTTTAATTATTAGAGCCTTCTCATTGACAATTAACGAGAAAGCACTTATCTTACCAGACTGATAAAAGGCATCATCCGTCGGCAGCTCTCTCTTTTTGTTAGGATCCGCCGAGAAAACCGCTGAGATAAAATCGCCGAATAGAACTCTTTCTACTCTTGCCGAAAAGTTTTAAAATATTTTCTGTCGTAAACTTATTCCGTCTGAAATTCAATGATATGTAGTGAACTGAGTGTAAAATAAATTTGTAGTGTGTGCATAAACCTATAAACTTTGTGTCTTTTTTTGTGGCATTCACACCAGCATACTTCATCCGCTCTTTTTATCCACGTTTGTCGCGTGCTCTCGAACAGTAGCCCATTGCGCGCAATATTGCTAAGTATTGTTAATGTATTGTTATATACTACTATGTATTGCTAGTACTGCTAGCATTGCCTATTTTATTATTGTACTGTCGTAATATATATATTTTTAAAGATAATGTACACTGATTATCATAGTAGTTGACCCCTCGCCAGACTTTTTTTTTCAGTGTACGAGGAATAATAAAGATGTTTATATATATAATACAACCATGCGTACCTATCCGAAAAACTCCCGTGACTAATAAATCAATAATGATCTCGACTTTATGAAGTTAAAATGGCTCAGTATTGTTTACTTTACAAATATTAACATGCAGAACAAAATATCTTATCTCAATATAAATTGGGGATCTTATGAAGTTAGTGGAAAAAACATAAAAAATAAAAAATAACGTATCTATTTACTTAATATGATAAATATCCAAAGTACATAAATTTAGATTAAACTTCGCAGCATATTGGAATGCCGCGAAGACAGATTCATTCTTTTACAACAATTGGCACTATTACTAGTACTAACCATTACAGAAATATAAAGGGTGCTCATATTATTTGCAGTATTCATAATACCCAATTCTATCCTATAACATTTAAATTTTTTGTTCCTATTTTTATTTAATATAATAAAAACGTGTATAAAAAGCTTATTTTTTTCTTAGAAAGAGATATCTCTTCATATAAAGAAACCTTGTATCTCATATTAGGAACCCTTTTTTTTGAATGATCAAAATCGGCACTTTTGATAAAAATTTTATACAACAAAGTATAGCCAAACAAGCTATTACCGACTGCTAACTTTTGGCGCTAAAACTTAAATATATTTCCATAAATTTGACATGAAGATAGAAATTGAAATTACAAATTAAATAAATTACAAATCTTTAAAAAAAGTATCTCACATAGGCGACTTTACTCTACGTTTCATGAACTCGTTCGATCATAATTTCAGTTTTAATTTTATTCGCAATCAATAGATCATATCGATAAAAAAAAGTCGAATTTTTTATGTGGTTTTAGTTTCTGAATAATTTTAATCAAAAAACGCAAAAATTTCAAAAGAATAAAGCTAAAAGTAGTGTTACAAACTTGATGCACAGAGAAAATGTTACGGTTACCACAACTGGAAATAATGATAATTTTTCATCATATATTTTGTTATAATAACTGTAATAAGGACATATCTTTAAGTTATTTCATTATCGTTAAACTGTGTCAATCTTACAGTTATTATAATATTATAATTCTCGTACTATAGTTCTTATGATTAAAAAATGTATTGAGGGATGACTTTTGATCATAGCAATCGTAGCCGCGTAACAACACGAATATGCAATGAGTTTACGTATGCATGTTAATTCTATGTAAAGCATATTATTTTGTATTTAATTTTATCGTAATATTGAAGTATAATATTGTAAATATAATAATTTGTTCCAGTTTTCAACAAGTTGAGCACCGGCGCACGGTGACACACACCATGTGACATTATACCTATACAAATGTACACCTATAAAAATTAATCAATGTATTAATAATTTGTCCCATAATGAAATAAATTGTTACGGTTTTCCTACTGATAGAAAATGTTAATTTTCAATATTTAAAAATGTTGATACAAATTAGAAAAGGATTAACTATTTAATTAAATATATGGAGTATAGCGGGGTTTTTTGTTCATTTCTCGCGATAACGTTCATGTTTCTGAACAGCACATGTTGATTATTTAGGTTATTAAGGTTGTATTTGTGTTCTCAAAGAGTGATTGTATAATGTTATTATAAGCACTGCAGAGAGAGAGAGAGAGAGAGAGAGAGAGAGAGAGAGGAGGAAGGAAGGAGGAGAGAGAGAGAGAGAGAG
>NW_012130130.1:639213-643525 GCF_000143395.1 Atta cephalotes
AGGAGAGAGAGAGAGAGAGAGAGATTTGCTATCACAAATTTTCGTATTATTTTAAAATTAAAACTGATGGAACAGTTCCGCTTTATCTTATTTGTATCAATGTAAATGTTCATTGATTTAAATATACGCATACATTAGGCCGGAAAAAATTACTAATAAAAAATTGTTACAACTAACCCTAGTCTCTCATATTTTTTTCATTAGTGAGACATACAGTTGTATCACTGAGATTAAGCTAAATCTCGTAAAGATACTCATGAGTCACAATCCTTGGTTAATTCCTCTTTCATGCTGCTTCTACATTGCGAATAACTCACTGTGATAAGACGATATCGAGAAACCGCGGCGGAATAAAACGTTAAGATCGCGATGGAACGAAAAGCCACGGCACTCAAGCTGCTGGAATTATCATCGCTCGTAAGTCACGGCGCGAACATTACAGCTGCAACTGCGGTGCGGCGTGGGTGGCGCGAGCGAGCGCGGTTCGCGGCGCTTTGGGGACGAGATAACTCGTATAAATAACCCAGAAGTCCGCGGTGCACAATAGTCCCCCTTTTTTTACGAGTATGACTTTTGGGAGTTCCAAGGCTGTACCACGTAGGTAATCAGTTCGTCGTTGTTACCGAAATGCACTGAGCGAACCAGAAAAAAGAGAGAAAAAGAGAAAAAAAGAAGTCTTTCATTCTCTTTCTTCTTCATCCCTTTCTCTTTCTCTTTTTTTTCTTTACACTTCTTTCTTTGCAATTTTAAGAGCAAATTCTGTAATCTGTAGTCTGTTGTTGCAATCATTGTTAACTCATAGTTAAGTGCACGAAAAAAAAGATCAATTGCTGCAACAACAAGAATTTGTGTGTAGCTAAATTTTAGTTGTAACATATGAATACCTAAAACTTTAATAGAATAATTAATTTTAATTAGATGTTATAGATAAAAATCATAAAAATTTAATTATGGCCAGACACTTTTTAATGAACGCATTATATCTATTGCATACTGGAACAACGAGCGATATCCATTGAGAACTTTGTTTTACATCAGGTGAGAAAAAGCAAAGCTTTCATTAGAGATTGCGCGTCACTCATCGCTCATCGCGTCCAGTATGCAGTAGACATTACAATTAGTAGACATAGGCGTTCATTATAGATTAGATATTTCTAATATTTTAGATACCATCACATTAATACATTTTGGCATATATAAATCTCCCAAAAAGTTCATATTCCTGAATTTTTACATAAATAAAAACTTGCACTGTCAAAGATATTTACTCATTTACTTTCATTATGGAAACCATTTTGGGAATTCGCTTTAAAGGAATCTTTCATTACGTGAGTGATATGAATGAAAAGTCTTAAAATATTGTATCTTTTATTCCATTCTTATGGGTTTTTTAAATATGAGAAGTTTAACTTCGCCGTGTCCATCTATTGATAGTGTCGGGTAAATATTGCTCACGGGAAAATGACTTTAGTGAAAAGTTTAATTTAAACATGTTCCTATACTTTTGTTGCGTTAAATATATCTGTTTAAAGAAGCAAATTTTCAATTTATAATCTATATGATCTGTAGCATTGACATAGCAAACAAGTAGATACTTTGCTAAAAAACTAATATAGTAAGGCAACAGTGACGAATTCTTTTGCTGCAGCAATAAATATACTTTCAGCACACTGTATTGCAAATTATAATGAAAATATTATTTTCCGTAAATATAACGATCTATTCAATTTATTTGTCCATTCATACATGCACTTTTATAATGTGCACACCTATGGCACACTCTTTTACACACATAAATACACATACAAATATACATATTCATTTTTCTTTTTTTTAATCTTATTTCATATTATCTATGACATATTTTTTTCTTTATTTTTGTTTTTGCATCTCATGTTGTAATTGTAATAACTATACTGCTCTTTTTTGTAATAAGATTTGTATGCTTTAGGGGGCGTAGTCCCAGAGCACCTAATAAATGACAATTCTGATTTTGACTCTCTTTCTTTCTGTCCGCTTCTTTTCATTCACTTTTCTAAGTACACAATCGCGAATTTTGCAGCAGTTTCTAGATTGTTCGAATATTTAATTCGCGCCGCGAACCGCACGAGAAACCATACCAAATTCTCCCGTTTCTCAAAATCATTCCGATATCACTAACATCCGATACTTAAATCGAACTATTATGTCTGGTATGCCGTACAGTTAGAATGTTATTGAGTGACACACGCGTGTTGCAAACGTAAAATCGTAATATTCTTGTATCATTGCTGCGCGAGCATTTCAGTTGGCGAGCGCGTGTATAGGACACAACAAATAAATTTGCCAATTAAAAAACGAATTCGTCGTGTGACGACGTAGCTCGACGCGGCGACACAAATATAAAATAAAAATTTCAGGCGGGGGATATAAAAGTTTTTTTTGTGGAAAAACAAACTCTCCGCTCTACCTGAAACTCTAAAACGGGACATGGGAAATTGGGAAAAAAAATACATGGGGATTTTCCTTCGTGAGAAATCATTGTCGTTCTCTTTTTCGGGGAAAAAAAGGTGAAAATGTGAAAGCGCAGTGTAGCTGCACACTAATTTCCAGGTTGTCACGTATTTATTATTTTATTATCCTTAGATGCAAAATTAATCCGTTTTTATGTTTAAAGCAACGTATGCATTTTTGGCGTTTTTGACGAAAATTCTCGTTGTGCGGAAACGTATACGCTGTTACGATATACCGACACTGCGCGGAATACAAAAATTCTTTTAACGCGGATAACGGGCATTTCAACGTGATTCTTTTCGCGAGAAAGCAATAATTTAATTCGCAGAATAAAAAAATACAACCGCAATTTCTATACGATGCGACATATATTAAACGTACTGTCGCGTTGCATCGGTTAGATATTACACGTAAATACTGGGGATCGATTGTACATCGCAACGTCCAGCATCATTTTTCATGTATTCGCGCATGGTTTTCATCATTGTGTGCACGTGTATACGTATGTAGACATATATATATTATATGCGCGTACGTATATGAATTTTGGGAATTCGACGGACGGCTAGCAAAGCTGTTGGGAACCGGTTTTGGTTTTGTATTAGCATGTAACTCCGGCAGGAGTTGAAGTTGCGATGGCTTGTGGGTGGTCGGGCGGTGGCAGGGAGGGTAATTACCTCCTTGGGGAGCGCCCTCTCCACGGCGTAGCCCAGTATAGCCCCAGCACGGGTACAGAGGCTTCCCACTGCTCCCAGTAGTCCCGCGGGATTACGCCAGTGGCTCTCATGGTCGCGGTTCTCATTTCGTTGGAATTGGATCTCATCTGTGAGGACAACGAGGGAAAAAGGGAAACATGGTTGTGTTTAAATGGAATGTCGAATTTTCGTACGTAGCTAGCATCAAAAAATATCTTTGAGAGTTATTTTTGAATCTGTTTTGTAATTTTGTGATCGCACTAAGTTTAAATTAAAAGAGAATAAAAGTGGGAAAATAATTTATAAATTATATGTATCATCATTGTATTGTTAACGAGTTAGATTTTACATAATTTAAATCGAGAACCATAAGGCATCATAATGAGCAATTAAGCATCGCCGACCCCTAGATTGGGAGAGCAAAAGCATCACGTGACAATGCAAATTATTATAGTAAGCTGATCTTATAATTTATATTTGTTTCCTTAACGTGATGCTTAATTTCATTATTGCATGAACTCACGCATACGTCTTATTATTGTTATTATTTTTCTTAATATTAAGATCTCTACTTTTATAAAAGATTTTACAAATGTGATATAATAGCCCGTAATATAATTAATTCAAAACTTGAAATTGCCTTTTTTGTGAAAATGTGTAGAGATATTATAATAGTTGCTTTTTATATTAAAAATTGAGAAATTGAAAAATTGAGAAAAATTGAGAAATTAAATCATGATATAAATATTTATAAAATTACAATATAAAACGTAATTTTAAAAAAAGATATTCCTTTATTCAAAAGTGATACAATTCAAAATTCATATTAACTTTCTCAGAAAAAGAAAAATTTATTTTTTTCTTGACAGAAAATATTATTGATAATCACAATAATATTGACAAAAAGAAATTCTCAATATGATCAAATGTTGTTTTTGTTTCACAATCTTTAAAAAATTACTCCTTTTAGTTGTGACACTTTGGAGCATTTTTTGAAATCATTCATTTTATGATTTTGGTAATCTTTTTATGAAATTAAGTTAATTAACTTTTAATTGATAGGGTTACGTTTATTTAAACTCATTCATAAACGATAATATTTATAAAATCGTATTTTTTATATC
>NW_012130130.1:644321-669805 GCF_000143395.1 Atta cephalotes
AACCAGTTTTTTATAATAAAGCCTCGAATTTCGGAAAAAAAACGGCGAAAGCAAAGTTGTACACCTAATACAATTTGTACTTCAGTTTATTTAATAACAAGAATTAAAATTTGGATGTCTGTATTTAGGATTTTTGTATCATTTGAAATTTTTCTATCATAAAAACTTTATACATCTAACGCGAAACAATTGGAACATATATTTTTCGAGGCTCTTCAATTCGGTTGGTACTCAAACTCGAAGTGGCTGGATGGCTGATACGTTTTTAATTGGCCGTCTCGGCCCGATATTATCACCACCGCCGAAACCATCAATGGAATAAAACTCGAATATATGGTGTTCTTTTTCGCTAGAAAATGGAATTGCAGTTGCTGCGTCATTGATTTCTGAACTGACTAATTCAGTCGAAAAAAATAAACACCATCGGCGTACTCATATTCGTAAGCTAAGTCCTTCGACTATTGGTATGGTATAATGACTGCGCGTGAAATGAGTTTTCATAATTCGTAAATCCGATTCAAATGTACACGCGACGAAATCGCACAAAGTGCCACGTCTAAAAATAAATGTACAAACGTGTACAATCATTTAAAAACAGAATGTTGTGTTCTAAATATGAAATTTTTGCACGAGACTGCAAGATATTGCGTAAACGATTACATACGACGATCATTTATGGTCAGTAGAATTTTAGATCATGCCTAATGATGGAAGGCGACGAAAGGAAGTGAAATGATATCGCGGACACCCGGTATAGTGTCATCGGCACATGCCATTGTTAAGGGCAGGTCCATCCCCAGGGAATGTCACAAATAATAGCAATGGGCTAGCCGATGCCACCCTACGACCACCCCATGGCAGTATCCTTCGACCTACCCGGCCTTAACACGAGAACTTGGCGACTAAGACACCGATGAGAGGAGAAAAGAGAGAAAGACGACAGGGATCGGAGAGAAGCGAAGAAGAAGACTATACCTTAGGGAAAACTTTAATTTCTTTCTGAGAAAGATGGCTGTTCCTTGTACTTCGCCGTTGTAGGACTATCAATCCTATATTCTAGCGTGTATTATACATATATTGAAAATGTGCTATACGTGTACTTGTGCGTATATACATATATATACATGTATGTATATACGTGACATCGGCTTCGTAGGAATTTAATTTGACACGAGTCCCTACTGGACACGTCTCTTCTTCATCGACATTCATTCATACGCGACCGATTTTTCGGAGGACTATATAACTATATAATTTAATAAAAATGAGAGTTAGAAGAGACCGGGAACAAAAGTAATAAGGGACAATAGTAACATCGTTAATATTTCTTAAACTGTAATAGATATGTATATGCGGCTGCATGTAAAATTCTGTAGACAGATCCGCGATATTGAATCATTCGTTATATGCTGGTTCTCGCGGAACGTGCAGGAGTAGAAATTACTTTTTTCATGCACCAAGTTTTTTTGTGTACATAAAATCAAAAAAATTTTTTTTCTTTATAATGAAGATATAATAATATGTATTATAATAATATGTTTTAATAATTATCTGCATTGATGATTTGCACATTTGAGTTGACTTTTATCTAGGTTTTTATCAAAAAAATTACTATGAATCATAAAATATCATTAGGAGATAATAGAAATATCAATGTTTGTCAATCGTAACATTATAATTATCCTCAAACTTATTTAATTTGATTTTAGTATTTTGTTGTCAATGTTATTTGTATTTTTCTTCATAGAATTCCACTAACAAGACAAGACAGATAAGAGAAAAACTATATTAAAAAAATGTCTTTATACAAACAGACATAAAGAAGTTATAAAGGATTAGTTATCTATTCGTACAACTGCAAGAAAAAGTATGTAGTTGACTTATATAGTTGTGTACCTCTAGCAAATGTGATACAATTATCCTCCTCTACTGTTATAATCGTATATATTGTCTTTGGGGGTTATAACAAAATTCTTCACAGTCTTTAAACAAACATAACTTTTTTTCTAGTTACAAAAAAATTTAACCAAAGAAAATTTTGTAGCTAAATAAATTCTACATCTAAATACATATTTTTTTAATGTAAATATTATATTTTAACTATTATAACTTTATTATAACTTATTATAACTTTAAAGTCAAAATGTTACTTTTATCCCCAATCTCTATATAGTAAATACTTTTGTTACCTTTCAAATATGACGAATCCCAACATTTCCATATTTGGAAATTTGTACTCAATCTTGTGATAAAAAAATAAAAAAACTTGTTTGTTTAAGTAGCAAAAGTCGTTATCTTCACTTAAAACTTTTTTAATAAGAGCGAAAAAAATTTGTATAATTGTTTTCATTCAAGCTATTAAAAAGATCCTAAAGCTCGAACTCCGACGTCACCAGAAATCGCTGTTTTCAAGCGCATTGACATATCTTTATATACTATCAATATCTCACGCAACCTATGATACAGTCGCACGCTCGCCTCAATTTTTGTATAACAAATTCGTCGTGATAAAGCGTCTAATTCTAAGAACTCGGCGTTATTTATTTATGCAAATTATGTGTTTGTAGATTACTATTTCGTAAGTACAGGTTGCAAAACTTTCATATCAAATAAATGTTACCACGATTTAACAGCTTGAAGCCATGTTACAAGTTAAGAAATGATAAAAAAATATGTCAATTTCGAAATTTTTGGTTATTCTCGATATAAACTCCACAAACACGTATTAATGCATATATCTTAATCCTAGGAAAGAATTTTCGAATCTGTGAAAGAGAAAAAAGTATTTGTTATACAAAAATTATATGATATATAGGATCTCTTAAAGGGATCCTATAGCCTATATTTGTATTACTGACAAAACCATATAATTTTTGCATAATAATTACTTCCTTCCTCTTTTATTGATTTAAAAATCCTTTTTCAAGATTAAAGTATTACACGCATTAATACATGTCTGTGAAGTCTATGCTGAGAATAACAAAAAATTTCGAAATTGAAATCTTTTTTATCATTTCTTAGTCTAATATGGCGCTCCATAGCTGTCAGTCGTAACATTTGCTTCGTATAAAAGTTGTGCAATCTGTATTTATGAAATAGTAATCCACAAATTAATAGTTTGCATGAAAAAACAACATGAAATTCTTAAAATTGGACTTACAATTAGACGTCTATAAATTAAACCGTAATTGTTATACGAAAATTTATGTGTATGTGTGGCATGTGAGTGAGATATAAATGTAGTGATGTGTCAATGATACGTCGTCTATGTATAAATGCTATTTACAATATGATTAATTATCTTTAGGATCTTCTTAAGAAGATTCTTTTTTTTGAAAAATTAAGAAAAATTTATTATTTTTTAGTTAATAAAACATGTATAATATAGTAATACGATTTCTATTTATAAAATAGAGCATTAATTGGTTAATTGATTTTGCAATTAGAGAAAGGATTTTGGCTGATTTTGGAACAAAATGTTTGCCATTTTTATTAAATATGATTGATTTTATAACTGCATTTGCAATAAGTAAAGATTTGAGATTTCTAATAACTTTTGCACTCTTTTCTCTATA
This sequence comes from Atta cephalotes, assembly GCF_000143395.1. Lineage (NCBI taxonomy): Eukaryota > Metazoa > Arthropoda > Insecta > Hymenoptera > Formicidae > Atta > Atta cephalotes. The sequence continues at coordinate 647,897 of NW_012130130.1, forward strand.
ATCGTAGGATTTAACTTCCTCTGTAATTAAACTCTTTTTCAATTGATTTTATAGTGTTTATACATAATTATTTCAGAACATTTCTTTTAAATATTCAATTCAAATCAAGAAGCTAAGTAATTTAGAAATTTCAATACCTAAGTTTTATATTTTAATTATTAATATATCTACTTTTACATATCAATTTATTACTCAACTATAGAATACATATTTTTTTCTAAAAATGTTTATTTCAATTTTATACATTTTATTCAATCGCAATCCCTTATATTAAGATTCCGATATGTCGAATTAAGTCGAAAGTTGAAGCGGGTTTAATGTCGATCTCTATCCAACACTTAAATGAAGCGTACCACCCGCCGAAATTTATACGCAGCCCCTTCAGCTACAACGCGGTTTATCAAGAGTCGCCACAGTCCATCCTTTTCGGCTATGTCAAAAGCCGCCGTAATTTCGAGTTCACTAATTCCCCAGTTAACTGGTTCTGCGAGAGCTTACGACTTCATAACTGTTTATGATACGCAGGTGTGTGCACTCCTTTACGGTCCAATCCGCAGGCCATAATATGAACTCTACAGGAGTGTCGTGATAAGATTTCAAAATTTGTACAAACATTATCTCAAAATTGCTAAGTTTGTCAACAAGTTAAGTTTAAGACGTTATAACTTTGTGAAATATCTTTTTTTAGAAATCATGCATTTGAACGTGTATTGGAGATACATATGTTACGTACATGTATATATACGTGTACATGTGTAATTAATATACAGTTCCGTATAATTTTTAATATATGAGTACACAGATATATTGAAATACACAGTACACGTGTATCGAAATACACAGTTTGAAAAGCGCGTATATTCGTTTCAAATATAGTTACATGTATATTAAAATATATGGATATACATGTAATATATTCATATTTTATTTCGTGTGATTATTAATATACAGGGTGTCTATGAAGATTGTTACCACTCTTATATTTTGAAAACGAATCAAATTATGAAAAATCGTGAAATACATGTTCGATCATTTCGAGACGTTATTTCTTCAAAGGGGATCGAAGAGATTGCCACCTAAGGGTGCCCTAACTTAAAAATTTCAGATGGAACCTCTCCTATTGTAGCATATCATTTAAAAAGGCATAAAAAAAGAAAGTTTTTGGCTCAATGCGAAAGTTGATACATTGACCCGTTTGGAATTATTCAGAATCAAAGTTTGAAAAATTCTATTTGTCCTTTAATATACATACATTGGACTTATTGCAGTAACTCTTCAAAATAGACACCGTTCACTTCTAGACAATAAAATAATTGATCCATAGTGAAGAATAATTGGGTTTCAAATTGTAAAACGTTCTGTCTAAGTTAACTGCACGAACTCGATATTCAAAACATTTTTGACTAATTTATATATGTACACAGTTTTTCGCTGTGCATAAGGTATGTATTCGCAGAAATGTTATTGTAAGTGCATTCCAGTGCATTCAAGCGCGCTCTGAACAAAACAGATTACAGCAGCTTGTGAAGACATATCTAAGAAAATATTGCAAACAAAAGAAATTTCGTAATTATTTTACTGCTAAGAAATGCTCATTTTAAATGGTTAGGCCCGATTACACCAACGTTACTTTGATTTTAAGCAAAGCTTAAAACTTTTTCAATATCTGTCTCTTTTTTGGCTTTAAAACGAGACAGATAGAGTTTTAAATCTCGCTTAAAGTTAAAGTAACATTGGTGCAACCGAGCCTTACTGCAATAAATCCAACATATATTGAATATAAGAACAAACAGAATTTTTCAAACTTTGATATTGAATAACTTCCGAACTAGAAATGTATTAACCTAAACAAAAAACTTTCTTTTTTTATTCGCTCCTTTATCATTTTAATAAATTAGAAAACATTGGTATTTCTAATTTAAGTTTAGGAAGAAATTTTATGCATCTAGCTAAAAATAGAAATAATTTTTATATATTACAAACTTTTCGACATCCGGCGTTAATGAATCAATGTTCATAAAAATATTATGATTAATTACCACGAAATCAGTCATAGCAATTAAATTCACGGAATACTGAAGAAGTGAACTTTATCGCGTGAGCATAGAACATTGAAATATATCGTGTAAAAGATGATTTTGTTTTCTCAGTTGATAATGATGCTTCAGGAATGTATGGATAAGTTTTTGCATCGAAATATGAAGCAGTCATATCTAATGTCGCCTCTTTTTATTCGCCTTTCAAATGATATTTTACAATAAAGAGAATTCCATTTGAAATTTTTAAATTAAAGGGGGAAGAGAGAAGCAATTTCCTCTTAAAAGAGTAGCCCCTCAAAATGATCGAACGAAATGTATTGGGTTGTCCAGAAAGTTCGTGCCGACTAACTTATATAATTTAATAAATGTGTACTAAAATTTAAATTTTCTGCATTTCAATTTTCCTTCAACATCGGCACGAACTTTCCGGACAACCCAATATTTCACAATTTTTCGTAATTTTGAATCATTTTCAAAATATATGATAACAGACACTCTGTTACAACAAAAGTATCCGTATAATTAACATTTACGCTATATTTGGGGACGCTTGTGTGCCTGTGTATTAAAAGTTACACGGATTGAAATACGGATATATTAATTACGGATATATTAATTACACGTATAACACGTGCATTTAGATGTACACCTAAAAACTCCGATTCTTTCCCTCGGATACTTTTTTAAAACTTTCAAAAATTCAGGTTATATTTCGTCTTTATGTCAATTTAATTGTAAGCGGACATAAGGTCGTTTAATTGTGTCGTTAATCGCACACGGACTATGAGCATTAATGTAGAAAAGTGATCATTTCTCAGTGTGAAAATTTTCGAGGGAAAGAATCAAAATCCTTGGGTGTACATGAAAAAAGGATCACTAATCTTTTTAGAGTGACATCCAATTACCTATGTCACTAATTAAGTTCTAAAGATCTATAATAATTATTAATTGCAACGGTTATAGAATCTTTTTTTAAAACTCATTTATGCATTTTTCAAACGGATATATTGTAAATGTGTGCAAAATAACGATAAAAATAATTTTATTATATTCATTACTCAAAAAATGCAACTGTATTATCATTAATGTTACGAATAGAGAATATAACATCATTAAAATATAACATCATTATCCATTCATTACTAAAAATTATTAAAAAAGTAATGAACAGTAACAACGTTACAAATAATCCTGATAACAAAATAAAAATATTGTTAACTAATGGAAAGAGTTTAATTTAATAACATATTTCTCGATACAATTGGGCGAATGATGAAGATAAGATAGATTTTCGTGCGAGAATTTTGTATCTTCTTAATTCGACTAGGAATTTGAGCTGCGGAAAGTATATAACTGGGCAAGTGAGTTTCCTATGACGCAGGTTTTCATTGTGCGAAGTACCGGTATACAGCCTAAGGAGGGAAGATTAGCATAAAGTTAGCGTGGTACCCGATACCGTATGTTCACGCAAAAGTTAAGTTGGGTTGCAACGCGATGGCTCTCAGGTCCCTAAATACCCGAGTATGACTGCTTCCATCATATTTCGATGCAAGAGCACACCGGTACATTCCTCATCAGAAGCATCATTGTCGTCCGAGGAAACGAAATCATCTCTTACACGATACATTTTTTTTCTGCTCATGCAAAAAAAGTTCACTTCTTTGGTATTCCGCGAATCTAATTTCTATGACTGATTTCGTTCGTGGCAATCAGCCACGTGATACTTTTATGAACATCGATTTATTGACACAGAGTATCGAAAAATTCGTAATATAAAAAAATTATTTTTATTTTTAGTTATATAGATGCATGTTTTTTAACTTACTAAAATCATAAAAAGAGCGAATAAATTACTATAAAAATAAAGAAAGTGATGAAAGAGCAAATTTCATCAATATAAAGGATATAATTATCGAAAGGCCAAAAATTTCAGAATCTATCTTTTACATAAAAATATAATATTAATCTAAAAAATATAATCTCTTTTGGCCATAAGTATAAAATAATTTTCAATTTATTGTATTTTCTTGGAAAAGATGATAATAATTAAGAGCTAACGGAAAACTAACAAAATATTAAAATTATTATAAAAATAAATATTATTTTTCAATAAAACTGTTTTTTAAATTTATTTTTCGTTAGATATGGAACGCTTACTTTAACTGTGGCAATACTTTATATAAGGTTGTGAAAACGGTCAATAAAGAGGGATCAATACGTTCGGTTAAATTTTTGCTTGAGATATGAATCGTGATGACAGCGATGTGAAATATTTTAAAGATACTATTCAGCAATGATTTTTGGATCAAAAAAAGGCATCTTTGAAAAGATTTTAAATTTTGAAGAGAGATCTTAAATGAAAAGACTATAAAACAAGGATCGTTAATATGGATATTGATATCTTTTATCTCTTTGTGTTATTAAATTATCGGGGAAAAACTGAAGAGAGCGTCTTGACAAGTACCACGAATTATTAATTAATGATTGAACGAGTAGTTATTAGACGAGTTCCTTTTCGCGGTCTTATTCTATCCTCGTTCTTGCAAAAGAGAAATAACAGGTAGTACTTCTATGGTCCTTTGTCGGTTATCCATCACAAGAGAGAAGCCGCGATTATAGTCTTCGAACTAATCTCGTCGCGCTAATCTCATACTCGAAAGAAGAGTTCGTCATTTCGGTCGCTTAGACTGCGACGCTGCGGATTGTTCAATTTAAAGCGTGACCGAAGTGTCACTTCGTAATACCGTTTCACTTGGGAACGCTTCTCGGAAAGCCTCTTTGCGCAGTGGAAACGATTTATCAGAAAAGTAACGTTTTGCAAAGAAAGTCTTGTCCGTATATTCTTTTGAGCCAAGCCGTGTTCTATTACTAGACGCGAAAAGTGGATAATTATGAGTAGTTTATTTTAAAATAAATATTTTACAATTTCAGAAATTTACGACGAGACTAATCTCTGTTTCTTATCATTTTTTTTCTAAGAAACTGAATATTTCTTATTTTAAAAGCGTTGCAACTCAAAAAATATGATTTTTAAGTTATTACCGTAAGTTAGATAAATATTACCCTATCAATCATCAAAAGTGAATTAATTTAATTTCATCAAAATTGTCATAACTTAAAAAGAATGATTTAAAAAATCATTACAACTCAAAGGGATGATTTTTTTACAGGTCATGAAGCAAAAATAACAAAAATGACACATTACATTAGATCGTGTTATATTCTTCTTGCCAATATTATTTATCAGTCAATAATTTTTTATCAATTTGTTGCAAAAACAGTTTTTTTCTTTTCTGGAAACTAAGTTAATTTTTTGAGCTGTCACTGAACGCGAGTGAGCGATATAATAAAATTTTATTAGCAATTTCGAAATTTTTGCTTTAATTGACAGAAAATCTCTTAAGAGTTTTCCCGGCAAGTTGATTCGTAAAAATACAGTCATTGCACATGCCGAATTCTCGCGCGATCGCGGGAGCAACTGCATTTATAGGGTTTATCACGTGGTGCACGGTGATGCAATCGTATTATGTACGATGCGGGAAGTGGCAGTGTCGAGAGAGCGAGTTTATAATGAGACCGTATCATATTTTCCGTGTTTGCCAGCACTGCCGACCGTCGACCGGTACAATTTGCGCGTCTGCGAAAATACGTTCCTGGTTCCACGCGCACAATACCGCAGGATGCAACCGGGAAAAGAAGACGGATTACTCGCGTGTATTCGAGTACCTTCGACCATATTCGCAACGTGCGTGTATGCGCCACATCCATGCGATACACACGCGGATGTAGCGCGTATGAGTGTACGTAAGATACAGGTACATGAAGGATTCACCGTATAGGTTTGTAGGAGGGTAGGATGGGCGGAGGACGAGGGTGAAGGGTAACAACAGGAACGAGCAGAGTGAGAGGGAGGCAGAGAGAGATAGAGGGACTTGGAGTATCCCAAGGGATACATAGGAGCTGCGCTATGGCCCGAGGCAGCTCGTCACCTGGGACACCCTTATATCGCCAAGTACAGTCATGTCGAGAAAACGCCATTGTACGTAGAGCCAGTTCTCCTTGCTTCTGGATCAAGAGTCAGTTGAGACTCGTGACTTCTACCTGCTTGTCATGAAGATTCTACGTTGTGAATGTCCAGCGAGGATAAGAAAGAAACCGATGGTCGAATCCTATATATATCAGGTGATCGATTGTTTTTTGAACTTTGATTGAGCACCTCTAATTATTCTTGCACTGAAATAATTGACGTCAAGTATTCATTAGAGAGAGTTTGTATCTGTATAGATATATCATTTCGATTTAAATGTTATAAATAAGATATTAAATTATATTATGAAAATTTTTATTATTTATAAATTTATTATTTATTATTTATAAATTTTTTTATTATTTATAAATTTTATCACAGTTAATTTTACTTTTTCATTGCGAGACTAACAATAAATTATAAACATATGTGTATAATCATTCTTTTCTCTTTAATTCATTTTCTTCATCCACATTTTTATATCAATTTAAATATATCACAAATAATGTTTAAAATATAAAGATGATGAACGTATTAATCGTGTGAACACTTTCCGAAAAAAAATATCAAGAAGCGGAAAATTATTCTATATTTTGTCATTTCGTGTATCATTCGTGAATTACTCATCGTTGACCTGACGAAACGTGCAATTGCGACCTTATGTGACCGTGCAATAGAAAAGCGTTTCCCAAAATGTTTCGAGAAATCCACAGGGGCTTGCGAAATATAGCTTTATTAGTATTATGTCGGGAATATAAGACGTAAGGCATAAAACGTGAAAAGCTCGATGAAGAGAAGAAGAAGAAGAAACATGCTAGAGAGAAAGGAAGAAAGAATTGAAAGGAGGAAAGGATTGAAAGGAGGAAAAGGAGACAGCGGAACAGAAATGAAGATAGATGCGGGGAAAAGGGAAAAGAGAGTTTTATTAGAAGGTGCCAATATCGGGAATATAAGATGCAACAACGTAAAAAGACGAAGGTGTCACGAAGAGAGAAGAAAATGGGAAATACGACGGAGAAAAAAGGAGAAATCGCGAGAGGGCAAAGTAAGGAAGAAAAGAAAAGGAGAGATGCAGCGATGAAGAGAAGAGGGTAGGTGGGCGCAAAGAGGCAGCGGGGCCAGGTCCTGAGGGACTTGATGCTCTCCTCTGGTGCTGCCAGCACTCGGGCACGCGAAAGAAGGAGAGGACGGCAGCGGAGAGCAGAGAGGAAGGTAGGGGAGAACTAATCAGCTTGACGCATGCGCACAGGACTATTCTTAGGGTCCCTCGGGATTCCCCTGGCATTCCCCATAATATACCCTCTTCTCCCCTAATTCCCCGCCGCACTCTTGGAACTACCCTCGGCCGCCCTCTTTACCTCTTCCGCAGTGGCCCCGCTTGGTCGCAGCTGTACCGACCAGCTCTACAGGACTTTCCAGCTTCCCAGAGGGGAGTCAAGATCAAGACCGCTCGATGCAATTATTTTACGTTGATTATTTTACATTGTGTATCTTGTTATTATATAAATCAGAAACGCGCAGAGAGATACGAAATGCAACAAATTATTTTATTTTAACTACGTCTTCTTTTTATATTCTGTATTCATCTTTCATCTTTTCTCGATTAAATGTATGTTATTTCTATATGCTTCTTAAAATAAACTTTCTTTTTTTCTTTGGTTTCCTTATTCATTCACTTATGTAATTAAAATTATATATACATAATTACAATAATGATACTTTCTATGTAATAAAGTGAACTTATTTCAATTACAAAGAAAGAAAATATTTTTCTATCCATATTCTTTTTAGTTACTCAAATCTATCATAGCAATTATTATAATACTCAGCGAAACAATTCACGAGAGAGAAGGATATTTCGAACGATGTTACAATCTTCCCCGTCGACCGCCGCCGCGCTACGTCGACCCCCGGCCACCGCGCGCCATCACCCACTATCAGGCCTGAGAAGTTGCCGACTTTTCCCATCGGAATTCGAGATCCCCCATTTTCTTAATGTCAGAGATTTCAATCTGTCACAAGAGCGGCTCGACTTTTCGCTTATCCGTACGGCAATTTCCACGGCAAGCACCGCCAAAGTTTTGTGCACCATGCAGGTTTAACTTACATTACTTTTCGCCAATGATTCGTCAGTGCAAGGAGAGAAGGAAACATTTTCTAGATAAGAAATCCACGTAAGTCAATCATTAGTCAAATATAAGTCAAAAGTTGCGGCTTTTAGGAGAACAATCTCACTTTAATGTCTATTTTGATATAAATAAAATAGTTTAGGAATTTCAAATCTATACTCATAGGAAGAACGATTTTGCTCAAAGTATCTAAAAATTTAATTATGATGCAAATCTAAAAATAATTTTCTTGGATCATAAAAATAAGATATGTCGAAATTAGATATGTCGAACGCTAAAATTTATGACAATGCAAAGAATTTTAATTCTAGCAATTAGTTTGAGTTCAACATAATTATTTTCATAAGTAATATATATAGATATAGATCTAAATAATATATATAATAATATATATATATATATATATATATATATTATTAATTAATTAATTAAATTATTTTTAGATCTATATCTATATATATAGCTAAATTTTTTAATATTTTAACAAAGTCATTTTCATATGTGAATGCCAAAATTGGCTTCAAAATAGATCTCAAGACATATTTCCATATCTTAGACATCTATTTTGAAATCCATATAAAAAGCAAATCGAGATTGAATATAAAAATAATTACAGCGTTAACAATAAAAGTATTGATGGACATTATTACTTTTATAATAACAAGATACAAAAAACGGAAACGGAAAATCGAGCAGATAATTCAACCGATTTAATAATCGAGTCTCGATGGGGATAACTTTAGCTTTTCAAATTCTCTTTTCAATTTCTTTCTTTTACCTTTTTTTCTCTCTGTTTTTGTTTCTTTCTATAGTCTTTTTTTCAGTTGATTATAATAAGAAGATTGTTATATAATAAAGTGTTAGTCGGCATTTTCTTACATTCTTTCTTTTCTTCTATCGTTCTTCTATCGCTCTTTATATTTCTTACTTTTATGGAGTAAACAAGCCCTCAGATATTCCCCGAATGATGATGATAACATACAGACTCGAGGATGTTTAAACATTTGTCTTCATCGTGTTGTTGGAAGCTCATTGTGAAGTCATTAGCAATCCCACGTGAGTCAAGATATGATGTTCGTATTTATATATATCTTTAGAAGCGAATGTGTATTATTTTTCCGATTCGTGCATTTACGTTCTATTCGGTACATATAATGTTTATATATAAAAGAGTTTCTATATTTTTCTTAGATAATTATATCTAAGAAATGCATTTTGTAGAAATAATTACTTTCTCGATTTTCCATCTCAATTGAATTTTAAAAAGAAAAAGAAATACTAATCTGACGTCTCTGCTTTAACATATTACTTAAGGCGAGGGAGTAACCACTAGCTGAAATATTGTCCTATAGATTACATCTGATTTCATCTGATTACAAATAATTTTTTTCACAATATATGAAATCGTTTGATAAAATATACGGTTTTATTTGATATTATATTGATATTATATATAATGATTTCTCGTGGTTGCACATGTAATTATCGGATTATACTTAGAGATTTCATATGAATTTTATAATGATTTTGAGACTTTGTCCCATGATTAAGTAGTTACCTCCTCGACTTAGGGGATTCTAGATGATCCTGAGTAAGATGAAAAGAGAGAATTATTATATATAATATTATAAGATAATTCCTTTCGAAAAGACGATAGAATGGCGCAGGTGGCAAAGGTGATCCCACGTTGCATATTATGTCGATATCCCGTAACCGAAATTCCATTACAGACTTAATATTGTTCAACGATATGTTTCCAAAGTAATTGATGACATCATCCATTCTCACCAAAATGTATAAATACTAAATATGATAACTTATAACATGATAATGTAATCATTGTTTGGAAAGTTCAAACTTAAATGTATAAATTTGAATATAGTTTCGAATGACCCCCGTTCATATTTACTTGAAATTTTGCATATAATTTCTACTCAATGTGAGAATAAAAAATATAGTCTCAACTTCGAGAAATGAAAAAAAATTTTTTTTTTATTTTACGATTTTTCATTCAGGTAGATTCCTGCTTCGCGTGGAAGTCATGCACCTCTAAGCAGGGGAGAAGATGGAATGAAAGTCGCTTCGCGTGGAAAGTTGTATTTCCTTAATCAGTCTGGATTGTAATCGATAATAAAAATCGATTGTAAAAAATCATATAAAAAAATTTTTTTTCATTTCCCGAAATTGAAGCTATAGAAATAATTGAGACTATCGAAACTACACCAAAATTTTTCCCACATCTAATATATACAAATATAAGATAAAAAAGATCCTCCCTTATATACTATGAAAAACAAGTTTGCTGATTAAAAAAAATCTTTTTTATTAATTTTTTTTTAGTTATATATTTTTTTAAAAAATATAGTTGGAAAATATTCAATTAGTATTTAAATATATATAATTAAAGAATATATTAATTGACTCTCTCTCTCTCTCTCTCTCTCTCTCATACACACACTCTCATTCACTCATTCATAACTAAATACAGCGACTACGGGATATTGCAAATATTTATTCATTCAAACAAATAAGATGTTTTAAATTATGAGATTTTGTTGACATGACGCGTATATTTAACCTAAATAAGATAACTCCAATACGCCGCGCCTATCAAAAACTTAATTTATTAAATATTATTTACTATGTTTAAAATAACGAACTATATCAATAAAAACTTTGTACTGTCTACTATTATGAAAAAAATATTAATATAAATCCGAAATATGTATATTTCGCATTAAAAAATGAACTTTTTTAAACCCTTGCACTTTTGCCGTATATCCCATAGAGATGCGATATATGGCTACTCATAGGGAAGGGGAAGGGATATGTACTTATAAAAAATCACAAATAATGCATAAATAAGACATAAAATGACACAATAACTTATAAAATGCATTTATAAAGTTTTATTGAAGAATAAGAATGATAAATATGTATATGAAGTAACAAATAATAATTACAATTTTCCCAAATGTATGTACAAGTGTACATGAGATACATATTTCATGTAATGCATTTATTGTATTTAGTGTACTGAATTCAATCTGTGTACTTTGTATGCTTTGGGCATAAATCTGGCCTGCTAAAAATGCCATACCATATATCCCAAAGATGCTATATACAAGATAGCAAACTAAACAAAGAGAGTAAAGTACTTGTATTTTATTGTACAACATACTTTACTATTTCTCTATACTCATATGTCACTACATGTATTACGAAATAACCAAATCTTGATAACCAAGACTAAGTCTTTTGCATGTCCTACAGTAATCATTTTATATAGATTATAATTTATGATCTGGCGCTACTTAACACAGTGATAAATCGATTCAATTCACAATAATGTCATTAATATTAATAATGAGAAATTGAAATCATAACACAATACTAATATAACATAAAAGCGTATAACAGAGTAAGACAGATATAATGTAACTCCTATTTTTTTTGCAGCGTAAATCTCGCCGGCATATTTGCCAGCATATTTGCTGGTTACCCTATATAAACACTTGAACTAAAATAATTACTGAGAACAATTAAACGCATTTAATCTAAAAGTCTAACAACTTTTTTATCTTAGTATAAATGACATACTTCTTATTCAAATATTCTTATATTTAATACTTTCTTGTTGATATATTACATTTAATACTATTTAATATTATATTTAATACTATTTTGTTGATATATTATTTGCGATTAAACTGATATTTTGAAGGAATCGATGCGTTTGTGCATCTCTAAGGTATGTCTCAACGGAATAATCGCATGGTTAAATAGCATGTCATAAGCGTCAGAAATTCTTGCCATAGCGGGATGTATGTGCCGCGCATCAATTATCACCTTGCCTTAAATAAATTAGAGTAGTAAATGCGTTATTGCATCTCGCGGTTTGCCAAAATCAGTTATTAGATTATTAACTAGAAATATCGAATTTCTTACTCATTAAAAGAACCAAGTAAATAAATTGCTATAAGAGTAAAGAAAATTATAAAAAATCAAATATTTCATCAATAAAGAAGATAATTATTGAAAAGAGTTAAAGAATTTCAGAATTTTTTTATATAAAAAAATATAATATTAATAAAAAAATAGAACGGTGTCAATAATAATTTGCTATTTCTAATTAACACACGTCTAGAAAATTATATCAAAAAATAAATATCGCATTATAAATAAAAGAATTTATAATTCTTAAATTGAAGTTACTTCATAGATGTTATATAATTTAATAATATTCCGTAATCAAACGCATGTTGTTCTTCAAATATTATCAAGATGCTTAACTTGAAACATAATAGTTTAATGAAAAAGCAGAAGAAGAATGCGAAAGTATATATCACGGCAATTACATTCAGCCATTACTTGAACGCGATACACTTCAAGGATCGAAAATGAAACATAACTCCGATTCTAAAATATCTCAGTAATTACTTTGACCTATATTCTCATTAGGTATTTAGCAGAGTTGGGAAGTAATGCATTATTTATACATGGTCAATTGTAATGGTTTACGATTTTTTTTTTTAGTAATAAATGAATATCGGCGCATTATTTCCTTATGTAATGTTATGATAACGCAGTTCTTTTTTTAGGTAACAATAAATATAGTCACACATTACATTTATCTTTCTTTTATATTACTTTGTACACGTATAATGTATATGGAATGTGTGTAAGCGAATTTTAAAAAAAAATAGGCTTGCCGCCGAATCATTATTCTAGCTTTTACTCATTATTTTGAAGAAGGCCCACTTTGTTCACTTTTTCAATAAAAACTAATTATTCTCACTTTTTTCCGCTAAAATTGTATTATTTCTGTGTTTACTATAATTTCTATTTAATAAATCATGTTTTTTTTTAAATTTTTTTCTGCGTTTCTTTATCCCCTTTCTGAGTAGATTTGAATATATAATAGCGGGATTCTTTTACTTTATTACTAACTATTTAGTACAATATCAGGATAGATGGAACCTCACTCCAAAAAAGAGATTGAGATTTCATTCCTATGGAGTGAATTTCATTTCAAAAGAGTAAATCTCACTTAAAAGGAGCGGAAATCTACCATTCTTGAATAAGAATGGCCGTATTTGCACTCTTTTTTCAAAACAGGCTCAATTATCTCTTCGAAAATTTCACTCCATGAAATTTAGAGAGTAAGAAAGGTTTTTCATTTAAGTATTTCATTATAATTTACAGTTATTTCAATTCACATAAGTTAAATCAATATACTGAGCGGTAGTCATGAAAAGTAGTATTATATATTGTTATATGTAAAGTGCCATGTAAAGTAATAACTTTATCACTATGAAAAACTTATTAGAAAATGATATTACTTGTAGAAATGCGAAAAACTTATTGTTAATATTATTCTAAGTAAAGTTTTTTTAAATGTGTTCTAATTTTATTGGTTATGAAAGACTTAAACTTATAAAATCTTAATAAACTAAATATAAATTAAATAATGATACATTTAATTTTTAAAAAATATTAACTTTGTCTCCAGACATGTTTCCTAAGTCGTTTCAGTTTTTGAATTTAAATTCTATTGTATTATTGTGAAAATTTGTTGTTCTCTCTATCGAACGTGTTGAAACGTGTATTTTTAACGATACTGTTTTTAAAATTCAAAAACACCTTTAGATTTAATGGAATATTAAATAATGAATATATCACTATCACAGGATAAAATATTATATTCAAAATAATACCAATTTCCTTCGATAATGTTCTATACAATTTTAATCAAATCTAAAATTAGCTTATTATAGCTTATTATAGCTTATTATAGCTCAACATTTCAAAAAAATTCACTTTTCTCTCACTATTTTGAATACAAAACTCACTATTCTTACATTTTTGGGAGCATTGAGCCAACGGCAAGTCTAAGAAGAGAATATTATATTTGATCATGTTGTGATACCATAACCATTATACATAGACCTCTATTGAACCTGGTAAATCAATAATAAAAATAGTTCAAAAAGTATATACAAATAAGATTATCAAAACGCGGTACATCAAATTATCAAAAAAATAATGAAAATTTTAATGACTCATTAGTTTTTGAATAATAATAATGGTAACAAGTTATTTTTTTAAATCAACAGTAACGGTAATGAGTTACTTTTATAAAATAACTTTCTCAACTTTAATTAGTGATTAGATAAACAATTCTAAAAGAAACTGTAAAAAAAAGGTTATTAAAATAAGCGACGAATAAGTAAAATTTAGAATAACTCATTAATTTTTAAATAACAGTAACGATAATAAGTTACTTTTGTAAATCAGTAACAATAACAAATTACTTTTATAAAGTCATTATCCTATCCTTAATTAAAGCACACAGAAAAAATGTATTTTGAAAAAGTGTAAAAAAAAATAATCAAAATGTGATGAAAAAAAGTAATAGAAATTATAATGACTCATTAATTTTTTAATAACGATAAAAGGTTATTTAATCAGTAATGAGGGTAACGGTAATAAATTAGAGGAAAAAATGATAATAGTAATGAATTACTGTTTTATAATGTAACTTTTCAACCCTGATATTTAGTTTTTAAAGTGCTTTTATAATTCTGTCATATTAAAATAATGTAAGTTCAAAGGATTTCAAATCTCTCTCAAATGGAGATTTTATCATCAAACAGTGAAATTTATCTTTTTAGGACATTCAAGAGTATTACATATTTAAGGACAAAAGCTCGGAGAAACATATAGATCCTTAAAGAAGGCACATTAAAAAGAAATGTTTAAAAAGATTAAATACGGAAGGTAGATTTAAAGAAAGTTAAAAGTCATCTTTGAAAATGTTCACCGATTGTTGCGAAACGAAGGCATTAGTGTGTTCACTGGTTGAAAAACGAGGAAAAAAAGGGAGAAAATAACGATGTCCCAATGGTTTAATGAGCGGCGTGGGTACACGGAGTATTAAAGAAGCCGAAGGAAGCTCGATGTTTTCAGATAAGCAGACGGACGAGGCATCTCCCGTGGGAGTACGGGCCGCCTCCTGCGGGAGGCAACCTCGTTCTTCGCGAGCTCCTCCAAGTTGGTTTTACCTCCGAGTATAAAGCGCGCGCGCAAGTACACTTTGCGAAAGGTAACCTGAAATAATAATCGTGCCGTACGTACGGGGGAGCGGATAAAGGTTTGATCTTCTTGGCCTCCTTGGGGAGGAAAACTGCTGGATACTTGGGAAAGGTACGAATCTTTCGAGACAGTTTCGCTAGTTACGTAACAAGGGCGGTACCGTAGGGTACACGCTGTGCGCACACAAGGGATGCGGAAATTTTACTTAGCGCAAAAATAGTTCGGATAGAAATTGTCGGGAGACTACGAAAGAAAACGAAAAGTAGACATCGCGAGAGATGCTATCCGGTTAATCTGTTGGCCGTTCGTTAGCTGTCTTGGAGGCGAAAATAGAAAATTTATTTACGGTAGAAAATTAAATATATAATTGCAATAAAATAAATTTCAATAACAATAATAATATTAGGACTTTCGAATTTTAAACAATACAAAAAGATAAATGTAGAAATAAATAGTAGTAGAAATAAATTTCAATAACAATAATAATATTAGGACTCTCAAATTTTAAACGATACAAAAAGAAAAGAAAATGTAGTAGGCTAATGAGAGTCAGCAATGAAATGACGCAATTATTTAGTGAACAATCAATAATCAGATATTGGATTGTTCATTAAATAATTATGCATTTATCGTTGCTGACTCTTATTAACCTATATTTATCTTTTTATATTGTTTAAAATAAATTTCAATTATGGATTTGTTCCTATTATTTTTCATAGAATTGATCGAACTAAAAAGGGAACTAAAAAATCAAAAGCGAAAGAAAGCGTTACGGAGCAAATTTTAATATAGAAAATTTCGAATAATGGATACTTAACATTTGACTATGTTAAAAAAAGACATTTATAATAATTGTATTCAAAAGAACGAAAAATATATTGTTGCGAAATGTATGTACGTTCTGCATTTTTCATTGACTTCGAATACCGATGAAATGCTTCACGATAAAATAATCGAACATGCATACATTCGGTTGCAACCGCGTGAACGAGGAATTAAAAACCTGTCATTCTGTCGACAAAAAGCCAACGCACGCCTCATCATCCGCGCGCGGGAAAGAGGCGAAAAATGTGCGATGTCGGCATTGTTCGATGTACATGCATTCGTGCTTGGGATAGCTACGTGCTGCACGTCTCCCAAGGGACCAAGGAATCCCATATTCATGGGATTTATGGCGGGATCGCGCTTCTTGAACACCTTCGAACAACAATGACAATACATCGCGACGCATTGTTGCGTGCCCGTAGGGCAATTCTAGTAATGCACCAGAATGCACCGAGCGGCTTTCTCTCATTCTTTCTCTTTCTCTCGCAATTTCTTCGCATTGTTACGCAAAGAAGGCCGGTTTTGTGTATACGGGATAGTTCTCATTGCGCAGCAAAGCAATCGATTTTACTGCAAATTTTGATAGAAAAAATTTGTACGTTATGAATATTCTTGCTAGAAAAATGACACTAGTAAAAAATATAAAATTGTTTAGGAGAAAGAAAAGAAAATTATATATTTAAAAATTAATTATTTATTATTGCAGTATTAAATATAAGCTAATTTAAAATAACATAAATTGTTTGTTTCAAATTCTCTAAAAATTTATAATATAATATATTAATTTAAGTTATCTTTAAAAACTCTGTCCCTATTTTGATTTGTGTCATTTTTCCTTTGTAGTTTTTTTTTATACGTACGTAATAAAAAAACATTTTGTATTGGAAATAGTTCATTTCTTGTTAAATTTTTGCGTTGAATTTTTTAATATATTCGAATATTAATTTAATATAATGTAATTATGTTATTTAAAAATTTTGTGTTAAATTGATATTCAACATTTCTTAGTGTCAAAATAACATAATTTAAAGGGATTTTAAAGTCATCTGTATTACCAACTAAACTAAAATATAATTTTTGAATAACAATTACCTTTTTTCTTTTTTACAGATTCAAGAATCCTTTTCCAGGATTAAAGTATACGCATTAGTATGTGTCTGTGAGGTGAAGTCTATGCCGAAGATGACAAAAAATTTCAAAATTGAGATCTTCTTTACCAATTTCTTGATCCAATATGACAGAACTGTCACGTCGTGACAACATTTGCTTCATATAAAAGCTGTGCAATCTATACTTAAATAGTAATCTACAGACTAATAATTTGCATGAAGAAACAGCGTAAAGTGGACTCTTAAAGTGGATTCTTAAAATTGGACTTAGATGTCTAATTAAAACGTAATTGTTATACAAAAATGTGTATGTATGACATACGTGAGCGAGATATTGATGTAAAGATACATCAGTAAAGACACGTAAATCGTCTATGTGTCAGTAAAGACATATAATCGTCTAAATGCTACTTAAAATATGAAAAAATATCATCTTTAGAATCCCCTTGAAGATCGATGTATTTAGAATACAATCCTCACATAATAAATAATAAGGAAATTAGAAAAATTTCGACTTGTATTACTAATGTCACTTGTATTACGGGAATAAGATATGAATTTAAATCAGATGCTAAAAATATTATGCAAATGCTCGCAACAAATATTACGATTCAAGTGACAAGAAGCAGTTACAACATTTCATTATTTGTATATCATTCTAAATATATCTTACCCTCTGACTGACGGCTAAATGCTCGTTGTAGCTCTTCTTCTTCTTCCTCTTCTTCATCATCCTCTGAAATATATGTGATCGTATAATTATTTTTTATTCAAAGAATCTAATTTTAATTTATTTAATTTATATATTCAATAAATAAAATTGTTTCGTTTAATATCATATTTATATGTCGTAAATATTTATTTATCGAGTGAAAAGTAAATAAATTGTGTGTAATCCACCACAAACAATTTAATGTAGGTTGAAATTTCTATATTACAATTTTCCCAATTTTTATTATATAAAGTGTGTTAAAATAAGTGAAAACACCTTCTATTTATTCTGTATAATTCACTTGTACAAATGTTGCCACCTGTTGTACGTAAATACTAAAGAAAAGTCTATGAGAGCTGGCAGTCTAACAAATAACACTCACGCTTAATCGTCGTCGTTTCGTTATCCTGTTCGGTCGCTTCCAGGACATTCTGCTCGTTATCGTCGTCCCACTCTTCGTCCCCTACATACAGGGAGAAGCCACTGTTAATTCTATTACATTTGCATATCACCAGTAAAGAAATCCGAAACTGCTGCGAAGTACATAATGCTAAGATTCTCGCTTTAAATCTCGTCGCAAAAATCGAATCTGTCGCTATGTATAATAATCGTTTTTAAACTCTTGTAAATAAAGTTATCTAGTCGTGAAAATCATTCGTTAAACATCATTGAAAACGAAATAACGGTCCGTTGTTTTTTGCCGTAAAATATATCGGGTTCATAGCGCAGGGCGATGGCATTCACCACCCATTTGTTACATGGGATCGCAGAATTAAACTTAAAAATTACACTCTTGTCCGGCCAATACGTCATTTGTTATTTTGTCGTTATAATCTCCGATCTACTATCTGTCCTCTCGGCAATTTACTTTTCGTAGAGAACGGCATGTTTACGCAATAACTTGCTACTCTAACAATTGAGCTTTAATTGTGAATTTTCGAAGGCGTCAAAACCGTCCGTTCCATCACTATCGAGCTTTCGTCCGAATAATAGCATTTATCATTGTTAACGATTGATTAAGCTAACAAGCAGTGAGAACATTCCCTGTTAATTACTGAATAATTTATTCGAATGCAAATTACACTGAAACTATATTTATGAAGATTAATAAAGATATTTATCAATTGTCCTGCGGATAATAGCAACGTAATTAAATTAGTTTATATTATACTGGTTTGTAAGATAAATCTTCTGTTTATAAGATAAATCTTTCTAAATACCTGAATGTAATTCTTTCATCATCTATAGATTTTGAAAACTCAAGGCTCTTATTTTTTAAACAATTCTATTTAAACTATTCTACAAATTGAATCAATTTACAACTTTATTCTTTTACTTTATTGAATAAAATATATAAGCATCATTATTGTTGAAATAGAAACCTTATAAATCAATGTAACTTTTTGATATTAAATATTATTATTATCTTATCACATATAAAATTGTATGTAAACATTAAAAGAAATTTCATATCAAATAAGAAAATATTTAAATTTCTCGCAGCTATACAAAATGAATTATTTAGTTATCGAAAATCGTATTTATTAGAAATTTTATCTAGAAAGAAATTAATTTCATATAATATTACCTTTAATAATAAACATAATAAAAAAAATTTCGTATTTCGTTTCGTTTTAAAAATAATAATCTGTAATATACATATACCTTTAGTGATTCATTGTATATTACATTATATTATTACGAATTAACATTACATAAGACATTCAAAGTTTTTTTAAAAATTAAAAAGTAATAGGAAGTTTTAAAAGGTTTAAAAGGTTTAAAAGGAAGTTTTTGAAAAGCATACTTTTTCAGTTAATTATAAAAAATAAAAATCTATTATTAAATCGTGAAAAAAATGTTGATCAAAATTTGTTGTTTAGTGTTACCGAAATAACAATAAATAAAAAGTAACTTTATTATGATAAAATTTCTCGCATGTATGCAACTAGAGATCAAAACGTTTTTTTAGTTCAATTCTGACTACGGTTTTATAAAACATCGGATAAGTGTTTCGGTTTCAGTTTCAGTTAATTAGGGAAAAAATACCGAAACCATACAAATTACAGTTTTTAACGGTTTTTTTCCGGTTACAATTATTCCCATAATATAGGAGGAGTTTAAATTTTTTAATAACTTTTTCTATATTTACTCTATTAAACTGTATATATTTATATATTTATATGGAACAAGAATAAAAATTAAAAAATATATTATTTAATACGTCTTATAGTATTATGTGTACATAATATACATGTGCAAGGATTCAAATCACAATTGCACGATATGATCGAGCGAACAAGAGAGAGAGAGCATATTCATTCGTTCAATCAGTTTCTCATCCTAGCTGCATTGTAGAGTTTAGAGTTTATCTTTCTTCTTACAATGCATAACAAAGGAAGAAAGATAAATTCTATACTAATGCAATCAGCTATAAAAAACAGAACAACTTATTATAAATAAAAAATCGAATAAAAACCGAAAAATCATAAACCGAAAATAATTTTATTCGTTTATTTATAATTTTGGTATTATATATATATATATATATATATAATTATAAAAGGAAGATCTTAAAAAAATCCGATTTTAAACTCTCTTGCGAAAGTTAACCACCAAAAAGTTTGAAACTTACATGAAATAGTAAAAATAGTTTTATATCCCAAAAATATGAAGAAAATAGATTTTTTTTTATGTTATAAGTGTCTTCTTTTATAAGTCAAATTTTTGTACCACATTACAACTTATCATGATGTATTACAAAAGTTTTTCATTATAATTGGTACTAAAGATAAAAAAAAAACAATCGAACATTTGAGCCACATATTGTGCAAAAAAAAACTTCAGTGTCCAATGAATGGAGGGAGAAAGAAAACCGGAAATTGAATGAAAGTTCCTGTACAATTCAAAAAATGTTACGCCATCTCTTCTATCATAACAATTTTTTACCGTAACAAATTCACATGAGAATTTAATTTTACTTTACTCACTTGATATTTTAAATTCGATCGAATTTAAATAGAGCATACCACATTTTAATATTACTGCCACATTGTCATCTTCCGTCAATCCCACGGAGTTGGCGAATTGCTTACTACGATTTTGCTGTTGTCTTTGAATTTGATTGACTGGATCAAGTAGACCATTCTTTTCTTATTTTCGGATGAAACAAATAATTACCTGCTATTTATTATCCATTTTTCAAATTTTAATTCTTTCTTAATCTTATTTTAGAAGTGCGATGGAAAACATCGAAAAACAGCGTATTCATCTTATTGTATAAAATATATTAAACATGTGACTTTAATTGAGCACGAACATTTTGGATCGGTCATTTTTAATTTGTTATCATTGATGTTTCTATTTAATTAACAATTCGTGGTCAACTTGTCTTAAAGAGCAGATTTATTTTTGATAAAAAATTTGATTAC
Source organism: Atta cephalotes (assembly GCF_000143395.1). Classification (NCBI taxonomy): domain Eukaryota; kingdom Metazoa; phylum Arthropoda; class Insecta; order Hymenoptera; family Formicidae; genus Atta; species Atta cephalotes. The sequence goes on from NW_012130130.1 coordinate 669,264, forward strand.
TGTAACCCTACGTATAAAACTAAATGTCATTTTAAATTCCCTGTATCCAAAATTTGCCATTTTTATTAATAGAATCATGATAATGAGTGACCCTCAAAATCTTTAAAGACTATTATAAGAAACTTTTACAATACATTCGATTTATGATAAGTTCTAACATGATATATGAAAATTCGACTTACAAAATGAGACACTTATAACAGAAAAATCTACTTTTCCCGCACTTCTGGGATATACTTAAAACTATTTTTATTATTTCATGCCTCAAACAACAATTTTTTGTGAGTAATTAAGGTTCCGCAGAGAAGGAACTAAAAATGAGATTTTTTTTAACATTTTCCTTTGGTTACGATTTTAGTTTCGAAGAAAAGGATTATGAAATGATTTTTCGTTTTGATTCTGGTTCCGTACGGGTCCCAGGCTATAACTATCAAAATATTTAAAAAACTTAGAAAGAGAAAGAGAGAGAGGGAGAGAGAGAGAGAGAGAGAGAGAGAGAGAGAGAGAGAGAGAGAGAGAGAGAGAGAGAGAGAGAGAGAAGA
>NW_012130130.1:669825-680224 GCF_000143395.1 Atta cephalotes
AGTAGTAGAGAAGAGAAGTAGAAGNGAAGAGAGAGAGAGAAAGAGAGAGAGAGAAAATGAATCTAGACCAAAGAATGACTTCGATGAAAAAAAACATGCACAATAAATTACTTTTCTAACCGTTATTTAAACGTAGCTTTATCTGCGCGGCTAAATGTCAGATGAGGAACGTCAACAGACGGGGACAGTGGAGCTTAAATATTCCAGAAGACGCGGAGGTACTGGCGTCCTTCGATCATGCACCTCGGCGCCCTACGAACTCTGTCAGCTGTCAGGCGTGTCTCACGCCAAAACGCGGTTCGCGTTACCGGTATAATACCATAGCAGTTAATGGTTCATCCATCATCGTAACAGAGGACTTTCGGCGAGTTTCGATCGATTCGTTAATTGTCTCAGGATCAAAACTAGATTCGTGTTCACAGTTTATCATTCGAGTTCTTTTTTAGATGTAAAATTCTTTATATATAATCGCGGAAAAGTCTTTTTGCTAAACATAATTTTTTCTTCTCATTTTTTCTTCACGTTTTTATAAAATAGAATAGAGTAATATTTAGTTGTGCAAAAATATTATTTCTAAAAGAATGATATCACTTACATCGACATATTCAATTTACCATAAAATATCATAAACAATTTGAAAATGAAACGGCTGTATCTTTATGATAATAATCGTAAAGGTAGAGGGTGAGATCAGTTGAATGGACAGCACCCTTTCCGCACGTATGCTATTCGTATAACGCGCGTACATCGTTTCGCAACAATCCAATGTAATACAGTTTGACCTAGACGACGCTATTCTCAAGATGGTCCGGGAGAAGGTCGACGAAGATGGCCGCGTGGAGAGAGAAGAGGGGGGAGGGGGGTAAACTCACAGGAAAATACAGGTTGCAATCTCAGCCCGAGCTCCGTGGCTAACGTTAAACGGATGTGTTATTATGGCTTCGGCATGCACGCTGGGCAAGATAACTGCATATTGCAGCTTAACCTCTTCTAGGAAAATCATTCGAGTCACGATGCACCCGTCTTCTCGAGAATGCCTCCCGCGATGGAAATATATCGCATCTTCCAAATAATAATGTTTTATCTTAATTTCTAGGAATTTCTAGAGTTGGCGATTTCATTGTCTCCGGTTTTGTTGATACGAATTTTTAGTGCCTTAGTGCCTCGTACTGTTCAAAACAATGTCGAATTTAATATAAATTGCATGTCCCAAATGATTCACTCAAATTTTTGGGATAATTTAACATAAGATAAGTATATTAAAAGATTACACATATTATATAAAAGAATAAATACAAAGGGTTATATAGTTTGTAAACAAACCGTGAAAGCATATTTTTTTTCAGTAAAATTAACCTTTGATATGTTAAATTAACTCTTTTTTTTTTCATTCATCTTAGAATTAACATTTTAAAATCCTTTATTTTTATGTTTTTTGTTCACTTACTTATAAATTATATCATTTTGACATTAAGAAATATTGAATATTAATTTAACATAAAATTTTTAAATAACGTAATTTTAATAACATAATTACATTATGTTAAATTAACATTCGAACATGTTAAAAAATTCAACATAAAAATTTAACAAGAACTTGAGCGAATCATTTCCAACACAAATACATAATATTTTTACTATGTGGCTAACTTAAATTTTTTGTTGCGTTACAATTTATTATAGTATAACACATGAAGAACAAATGAAAGAAAAAAACTTCATGTATGCAAATTTAATATTTCGGAAAATTAGCAGATAATGTAGATGTAAATTGTCGCAGATGCTTCATTTAAAAGATAAAATTATGAAACTTTAAAATATATCAGCGATTTTAAATTAAAAACGAATACATTCTAGTGCATATTGGTGCATATTAATTGTACGGATTTAATCTCAATAGAGTAAAACATCTCGAATAATAAAATGTTCAACGTATTTTATTAAATATAATTTTATTATATGTACAATAAAATGAGGATTTTACATTTAATCCATTTATATTTCATAGTTAAAAAATTTATATTAAATTTAACACATTTTACTTATTCTAAACGATAAATATTCTAAACCATAAATTTTTGTGTTAATTTAACATAAGATTATATGTTAGAAAGTAATAAAAATATTATGTGAAAAAATTAACAAAACATAATACTGATATAATTAGTAAGGAAATTTGTAAGGAAGTACATATCTATATTTCTTTTTAATTAATATTTGACATGTTAAATTATATTAAATAAAATAATAAATTTAAACACGTATCTCCTATTCATTTATCTTAGAATTTACATTTTAAAATACATTGTTTTTTATGTTATTTTATCAATTATTTATAAATTGTTATTTTACAAAAATACAAATATCGATTTAAAGAGTTTAAAAATCAAATTTAAAGATCATATACATTTATGTTAAATTGAATCGAATATATTACAAAATTTTTAACACAAAATTAAAAAAAACACTTGAATAGAAATGGGTTTTAACACAAATACAAAATATTCTTTATATTTATATTTATATTAAACATACATCTTTACGTCAATTTGTATATAATAGCTTTAATGTGCATGTAAGTGGGCACTGCTGCATCTAATCGAATACATTACATTTGTGATACTTGATACATAATTATGATAAATAAAAGTTTCTATCCACACAAGTTAAGACAAGAAATTCTCGATCTCTTCATGATCTAATATGGACAAACAATTTCCTAAAGAGGTTATAAGTTAACACAATATAGTGATAATTTTACGACAATATCTCTCTCATTTTGTGTCAAGTTCGCGAATTGATCTCATCGGTAAATCCTTCCAGTTGTATCGAGCTGCGTCCCGCGGGGCGCGTCGATCCTCGTAGAAGTCGGCAAGGGTCCGCGAATCATTAATCGATACGGCGCGAATAAGGAGCGCCCTGCGGGTTATATCCGGGACGCGCGCGTGATATCTCTATCCGCGTTGCAGCCGCCGTATGTCTTGAAGTCCGTGACAGGCAGGCAAGCAGGAAGGCAGGCAGGCAGACAGCCATCGCCATTGGGAAGAGCCGCCGCTGCTGCGATGGGTAGTCAAGAGGTACAGAGGGAAGTCGAGGGAAATCCCGAGAGACCGCGTACCCAAGGTAGCTCTGACGCGGACTCAGACTCCCGAGGGATCTGAACATCCGCCGGCGACGGCGCCGTCGAGCCCCCTCCGGCGCCGACAGCGAAGCACCTGCCTCCTGAAGGACTCGAGAATATTGCGGAGGACCTTTGGTACCTGTCACGCCGATTCTGCGCGCGTTTGTCAGCTTGGCTTCAAAATAATGTAATTTTCGAAGTTTCGAGGGAAATAAAGAGAGAATGTCGTGATCATCAACCTACACACACACATACCATGATATCTCGCATAATAATAAAAATAATTTCATTTCTCCTTGTAATAATTTCCTTGTATTAATTTCCAAACGTTGAATATAATGAATCTTTGAATATAAATTATTTTCAGCTTATTCGCAAGCGAATCTTGATTGTTTATTGAGGAAATGTAGTTTGAAACGAACAGATTCTCTGCAGGAGAATCAAAAGAGACTCTCTTAAATCGACATTGCCGTTGTGCGACGTGTATCGCAACAAAAGCGGTGCCAAGTTTGCGGACTTGTCAACGAGTAGCCGCTTCTCAAAGGAATACCGCGTCGCGTCGTCACGGGAATGCGTCCTCAAGTTTCGTAACGTGCATTCCCCTTCCTTCAAGGTACGCAGTCTTCCGCATACTACTCGCTATTAAGAAGCATGCACACGCGGCAATCGTTTTGAAGTTCATCAACTTCATCTCTCTTGTCTTCTAATTCTGTACGAACAATCTAACCTTGTCGCGATTATTGCAATTTGTATATGCAACATTATTCGTGCAACATTACTTCTTCCTTCTTTCCTTCTTCCAAATCTTCACATATTTTTAACTTTTCTTAATTTCCACCGGAAATTAAGATATTTAAAACGCATCATCGATATTTTGATCATAAAGGAGTCTCTGTAAAGTCGAACTTTAATTTCATTTTAAACTAATACGAATGTTCTAAAAATGATCGAAATCGGATGATTTCAGTTTAAACAGACGTATTTAACATCTATTTATCCCATATGTAATTCGTCCAATTTTCACTTAACATTCTTATGATCTTCATATTTTTGCTTAATACACTTCAGTTTATTTTATTTGAAAATATTTCTTAAATGTCTTTTGCAACATCTTGCTTTTCAAATAATTATTATTATGTTTCTATTGATAAATGCATTAGGTTTTACTTACGCTGATAACACTACTGGAGTTCTTGAAACATTTCAAAGCGAACGTAGCATATGTATTGATGAATTGGTTTCAAAACAACATTGAGCATCGGTCTGATATCACTATGAGCATCATTATTCGTGACTTACACGCGTGTTTTGTTTATTTCTAGTAATTAGATACTTTCCAGGGATGAACACAGCGTGTTCGGATTGTTGAGTGTTCCCTGGATATCATCCTTGTTTGATAACCAACAAGAATGGAGGGATATCTCAGGTGACACTCAGGTAGAAATCTGAATCCAGCACAGAATATTAGTAGTAAAAATTATTAGATTAATTATTACAGGACAAACAGATCAAATACGTCCGTTTAACCTAAAATCATCTGATTTTAGTAATTTTTACAATAATAAAACATTTTTGAAAGTTTAAAATAAAATTGAAATTGGATCGAAAATTGATAATCTTATGGAAAGTCTTCCTCTTTATAAATAAATTTAAAGCTTGTAAAAAAATAAATAAAATACAATCCAAATTCTATGAAAAATCTTGTTGTTGAAACTTTGAGTATATTATAATTTTTTCAGATTTTTATATAATCCAAAATAAGAAAATTGGTATGTAATGCAATTTTCGGTCGATTTTCAGCTTGGTTTCCTATCCTCACTAAATCATACGCAGTCTAAATGCCGATTGGCATGTAGACCACTATGAACTGATCCAGAACAATAAAAGTTTGCATTGTTTCTCGAATATTCTATTACTGATGGAAGAGTTGAAATTCGTGTTATCAATAAAGAGGATTCATTAATTAAATAGCAGATATGCAAAAGCAATTATAAACAAAAAAAAATGAAAAAAAATCAAATATTGCAACTCTCGGATTTTAACTCCTTAATTATGAATGGAACGTTTAAAGTAGGGAAAACGGTTATGAATAGCACAAACTCTAGAAAATCAAGGGAAGTGGATCTAATTGTAAATAAAGTTAAGTCACCTCTACTGTTATAAAAAGAAATGCGCAAAAGAAATTAAATCCCTAAATTCTTACTGTTGCAAATGCAATTATATTATATCCATTAGTAATCCATCCTTAACGATAATAAAAACTCTTTAAACAAACTTCCAAATAAATCAAATTTTAACAATGAAGGAGCATAAAAGTCAACGCAGGGTGACAGTGCAATAAATATATTAATTTATTTTACATATATCTTGATAAACGTTTCGACCATATATCTGATCATCCTCAGTATCGCATATCAAACATATTAATCGCTACTTACAAAATTGTCGTCTACAAAATATTTATAACATAATATTTTTATTTATAACATATATATATTTATAACATAAATAAAATTTTATTTATGACATAAATAAAAATATTTATGTTATTATAAAAATATCTATTGCGATACTGAAGATATATGGGATATACTAATAATAATAAAACTTTGTTTCAAAATTAAATCAAAATCCTTTTTTTTTCTCCAGCTACAAAACCAACCAAGTGCATCCTAGAATAATAAAATAAAAGCTGTTTTAATAAATAGAAATTGTATAATATTTCTCATGTCATTATTATATTATACATGTTTTATAAACAATGAATTTTTCTTAATTTTTCAGGAAAATGATCTTATTGATATATAGTCTAAATAAAAAAAATTATACAAGTTTTTCTGTTCTCGTAAAAAAAGAGATTTCAAGAAGAGGTAATGACTTTTGCCAATGCACTACTCCATTTAACACGTATGTGTTAAACTTAGATATGTATTATTTTTTTCTAAAGTATAACTTTACAAACTATTACAAAATACAATTTCGAAACTAGAGTGATAAGGAAGTTGCACGAAATATGCGAAAATTTCTTTTGGAATAATTGTGAATGAAGATAAGATTTAATATACGTAACATTTTTGACGAAAATATTATTTATCGAGGTAATGAGAAACAAGAAACGATTATAATTGGAAGTCGCGTGATGCAGAAGCCAAGCGCTTGTCGTAGACAATAATTTAACGAGAGGCCGATAACTTAATCCGAGTTAGCGGACGCGTTATAATGATTATGACCGCCGGTGAGGACTTAGTGCTGTCACTGCAAAAACTAATAGCAGCTTAAGTTTTAGAGGAGCTACGATTAAATGGCTTAAAATGCTAAGCCGGAAATTTACATTGTACTAGTAGCGCGACTGCCTCCTGTCTGTTTTGATAGTCCACTACTGTAACCAAAGAAAATAAAGATAAAGCAAATATTAGATATTATTGGATATGTTAGATATTATATAACATCAGTAGCAATGTATCGTATTTATTATTACTTATCCTAAATATATCAGTATAAAACAGTTATCACTAATTATAATGTTATCAATTAATTATAACGAAAAGAAGGCGGTTATAAAATAACTGAAATTGGAATATCATATATGATATCTTGTACAATTTGCATTGTATTCTGAGGGCGATCGTGCAAGTTACTTCACAATCTGCTTAGACATTATAACATGGCCTCATGATAATTAGTGTTTATTACATAAAAATTGCTGTAAAAACTGCATTTACAAATAGTAAGCAGTTTTACAAATATATATTATTTTTGTAATGATTGACTAATTGAGTAGTATGTTGGTGTTAATTTTGTAACTTCTAGCTTGGAGACATTGAATATGACTTTCAAATGATGATAATTAAATTAAATTTTCTAATAAAACGTGTGCATGTCCGTGTAAAGTTACATTACACATACATATATTAATTGGTAATTCCATATCTTCCTTCTTATGTCGTAACCTTTTTTCCGTTTTTGGTTTTTCGTAAAAATTACGTGTAAAAAATACTATACGCATAAAAAACTTGTACCTATAGCTATTTTAATAAAACAAAATGGTATTCCCCATCTCCTTCCTTCTATTATCATAATTAGCTTTTCAATATCGGTATGATATATTCAATTTTTCTTTACAAAATAAATTTTTTTTCGATATTTCTATATTATATGTTACTTTATTGCTTACTTTATTGCTTTTTTTATTAATGAGCCGATTTATTAATAAAAATACTGTTTTATTACTTAATGTATAGCGATTGAGAAAAAATGTTGTTTAAATATTTTTATGAAAGTTATAATCAAATTTGGATTAAGTATTATGTTATAGCCATGATTAAAAGGATATAGTGTAGCATTGAAGTATTATTAGTTATTACATTAACTACTCCTCTAAAGTAATCTTTAAAAAAAACTATTTTATTTATAAGCAATCTGATTCGAACGGATTTAATATATAATTTTCACTTTAATTATGTCCTCAATGCATTTTATACATGTCCTCAATGCAATCAATTGCATTTTAGTTCTAATATTTAACGTAGGAAAAAGGAGGAAAACAATGATCATCGATAAGCAAGCGCCGCTCGAGGTTCGGATCGTTAATCATTTCTGCGCATGTAAATTAATTCCGGGACGATAATTATGCATTTATGCGAGTACGCACAAATTACAATCACGTTCCTGAGGCATAATGCACATGATTCAGGTCATTGCGTCCTACTCACCAATTATAATGCGCTTATATATCGAGTATATTTAGGCGTTCCTTCATACTTGTTATTAGAAATGCATATGCACATGGACAACCGGATTTACATATAATATATAATATATGCTCTAATGCACTGTGGAGATTGATTAATTAAGATTTCTCTAACAATATCGGTACAGTTATATTTTCAGTTTCAATATATAGTATTCGTGTCCACAAGTGAATCGACAAAAAAATTTTACTTCATAAACATATATTTGAGTAATTTTCTATTTTTTTCTATGCGATGCATTTTCCTTCTCATCAAGTTAACAATAATAAATGATAAAAAAAATTAATAATTTTAATATGTATTCAATGCAATACTCAGCATTGGTAAAAATCTTAAGAAAAAAATTTTACTGAATCTTGATAATAGAAAAATTTAACCGATTCATCTATCCGTTTTATTTACGATTTTTTGAAAAATAAATTTGAAATGCAAGTAGAAATAATCTCAGGCAAGCCAATATATTCCCATTAACACAATTATCCTCCGTTCAACTGCTACCTATCGGTTGTCCACGTTATGACGAGGGCATTGGAATCCATTAATATGGCTTCGGTCGCGCGCAGGTTCATTATCGTGCATTAATTAGCAACACCCTATATCACTAGCAATACTATCGGTTCGGCTTGCTATTTCGTGGTTAACCACTGGCTCGTGACGTCCTGATGGCAGTCGGTTTGATGCAATAAAAGACGATTTATATACCACAATAAACAAGCAAACATGTACAATGTTTGTCGGATATTTTTATTACCAATTTATGTCGTACATGCTGTCACTACTGGATATTTATTCATAAATTTAACAACTTTGCCAGTACTAGATTCAGGAGAACGTAGTTGATATGAAGAATTAAAGTCCTTATTGCTGAGATATTTAAAATTAAAAGTTAAAAAAATGATGATACGTCATGTCATATATATAAGATGTTTGATAAATAACGATAAAACTCTTGCATAAAGATACAGCGGACTAAATTGAATCAAAAATCCTCTACCATTTTACAATTTTTGCAGTTAATAAGATATTAAATACTAAAAATCGCTGAATATTCTTCAATAATTTTTTACTCAAGTGCTAAACTTTACAGAAAAACAGCAAGTGTAATCAAAAATTGTTTATTTTCTTCTCTAGAGTTCTGAGAATTGTTTCAGATTTTTTCAGTGCATTTTCTCATGTTAGCCAATAAATAAATGCAATAAAGAAAAAGTTGATAAAAAATTCTGAAAAAATTCTTAGAGCTCTATGAGAAGAAAATAAACAATTTTTATCTCTTGCTGTTTCTCTAAAATGTAAAATAGTACTTGAGTAAAGAATTATTGAAAACCAATGTAGTCGGCAATTTTTAATAATTAATAATTTATTAATTATTGCGAAAATTGCAAAATGACAGGAATTTTTGATCACTCAGTTTTTCAAAAAGCTTTATTTGTAGAAAATAAATATCAATTGACAGTTATTATCAGTAAATTCATTCTGTCCTGGTATAAGCAAAAGAGCTTCGCGGAAATAATTGTTTATGACTTTAAAAGTAAATTTCTGTATAAATATTTTTTACGAGACTTTTTGTGCGTCCAAATAATACAATTTTTCATTTTTATTTTATTAAAATAATACTTACTTTATTAAAATAATATATAATATTTTAATTATATCTTTTAGGTAAAGTAATTTTAAGAAATATAATCTATTTTATTCTTTGTTGATAAATTATTAACTAATATTTACTTTCTAAAAATGTTTTTTTTTTAAAAGCTGTCTGCTATATGTACGAATATTTTTTGCACTTTTTGAATGTATAATTTTGATGCATATTAAAAAATCTTTTTGTTTAATTTAATTTAAGAAATGTTATTTTTTTTAGTAAATGATTATAGCAGATGTAAAAATCAATTAACGCTAAAAATAAAAATTAGTAGACATTATTGTTTCATCCTATCCAAATCATGTGAAACACTCTTTATTCATCAATCAGCCAATATTTTGACAGTCGAGTGTTTACCTTACCTTTTACGTTCACTATTGGAATCCGGATGTGTGCTACCGAGTAGCAACCGGCTCGAAACGATCAATGTGAAAACTTTCGTTTCCGCTCAATCGTCAATTCTGCCAACAAACGAGAAATGATACGAGTGCCACGGTGCGGTCGCAATTTCGATGAAAAAGAGCCGCGCTGTACCATATACGTAATAATACTATTACACTACATATAGCTATTGCTAGCCTATGAGCTCTTTGTGGTTATAAATTGCATTTTTTTAAGCGTTTACAGTATTAGAATTGAATACAGTATTAGAATTTTGAATTGAGAATCTATAATTTCTAAAATCTACTTTAAATATAAAATTATATTTAAAACGGATCTTACGTACTCTACTTTTCCTATTTATATAAATGGAACAATTTCTTGCATGAACAATAAAGATCTGAAGAAAGTATATATATATATATATATATATATATATATATATATATATATAAGTAAGTAAGTTAAAGTAAAACTAAATAAAGAAGTAAGTAACGTAACGTA
>NW_012130130.1:680244-693846 GCF_000143395.1 Atta cephalotes
AATAATAATTAATTAAGTTAACGTACTTACTACTACTTACTTACTTATTATTATTAATAAGTAAGAATTACTTATCATAGTAATAATAATAAGTAATAGTAGAAGTAATATATATATATATATATATATATATATATATATATATATATACGAAAGAAGTTGTAAAATAAAAATGAAACGAATGAAAAACTGTTGCGCATAGAGTGCAAATGGAGAATAACTCGGAGAAACAGCAGACTCAAAGGAGAGAAGAGAAATCGTAGGAAACGATATAGAATAGAGTGAGAAGGAAGGAAAGGTTGAAAAGCTGGAGGAGAGCAAGAGATACGCACGCAAAAGGAGGATGCAGGACGAGGAGGACGAGAGGAGTGCGACCAGAATTGGATAGGATAGGCGAACTGGTGATTACAGAGGCCGGGGATTCCCCGGAGACCAGCGCCGGTCTCCCACGGGCTTCCACCTAATTCCATCCTGGCTGACTACTGACTCTCCTCTCCCCTTTATCTTCCTCTCTATCTATCTCGCGTACCTTCCTTTCCTCTCTTTCTGCCATTCATGTCTGCTGATGTCCTACTCTTTCTCTCTTTTTCTCTTTTCTTTGCAGTGAGACGCTCCGTCTTTCTTTTTATCTTCCACGCTTCATCAACTCTTTAATATCTCTCTTTTTCTCTCTTTCATCCAAAACATTTCCGTTTCCTTTCTCTTATCATTTTTCTTTCCACATCTATTTGTTTCGTTTTCTGCATTGTTTCTCCTCCTCCTTCCTCCTTCTCTCTCAGTCTTTATTCCACATTTATGATTCGCTCTTTTTTCAGTATTTACTTTCTTCGTATCATCTCTTTCTTTCTTTCTTTATCTTTTTAGAAGAACTATATTTCGGTTATTTGGTTGCACATATGTTTTTAATCTACTCCACTATCTTCGTAAGCTCAACGCTTTTTACCTTTCTATTTGTCTCTATTTTTTGTTCATCGAATTGACATACGCTGCGTTACTCGATAGTTGATCACTTTTAGGTGAATATTTAACAAAAATAAATTCTTTTTCGTGAATAGAGCAATTATTCTTCAGTTAATTTTAAAAAAATCAACAATCATTTACAAAATTAATAAGACAGTTAATCAACGATTTAATGTATGTTTCTACATAACAAATAATACATTCTTGTATAACAAATAAAAATAAAAATAAAGAGTATGTATAAATGTGAAAATAAATAAGCTTTAGTCAAAAGTATAAAGCCATCACAGATTATGACGTAAACTGTATCTAATAAAAAAAAATTTTTTTTAATTTTATTAAAAATAATATTTAGTTTTATAACAATTTGAATATTTTGTTAATTTTTCTTTGAATTTTTCTTTTCTTAATTTTCCTTTTCTGAGAAAATACAATAACTTGAAGATGTTTATATATAGCTTAGGCTATATATCAATCAAATTATACAATATCACACACATATTTGACGAGTATATTTCATCTATCAATCTATTTTCCCCGAAATTAAATTTTATATTAAAAATCTTTTCTTTCTAAATTATTTACTCCTTACTTTTTTAATTATATTGCAAATCATTATTCTTATATCATATCAAAATAAAATATAATGTAATATTAGAACATGCGATCATAAAATGCAAATGTACAATTATTAAAAACAGTAGAATTCTAAAGTTCTAGAATTACTTAGAAGTTTAACTAATTCGATCATTTTTGTAATTATTACAGTAGACTTTCTGCAACAATAACGGCTTTTGACATTCGTATCATACATTATTTCGGGGCACAGTTGCACGTGTCTGGAAGTTTCACGAAGTACCCTTTTAGTTAAAACTTCTTTTTTATCCTTTACATAACAATGCTTTCACGGGCTTTGGATAAACACTTTGTAACGAACTTTGCTATTATTCACATGTCTTTGCAACACAAATATGAAACTCATGAACGTTAATTCTGTAAAGTCTAGGGACGGCAAATTCTCGCATTTTGTTTTATTTTGATTTGTCCCTTGCGCGCAAAGCTTTCTTCTTTTCCTTGCCATCTTTTTCTTTCGCTACGGCGAATCGAGAAGGTTTCTAGTATTATTATGAATTGCAATTGTCCATCATTGAAGTACTATAATATGTTCACGACGTATTTTCATTTATCTCAATTTGTTTTGTAGTCAATATTTTTGAATTTATTATTGAGACATATCTTTTTAATAAAAAAATAAATTAAATTAAATTATATGGCTAATTTGTTTGCTTATACTTGATCTTCAATTAATAAAGTTATCGATTTTTATGTATTGTCAATGAGAGAAAAAGAGAAAAATATTATAAATATACAATTAATAATGTCGAACATTCATACTGAACATATACAGAAGTAAAGTATAAAGCACCTTTTAATTTATTATATTTTCTGAAAAAGGTGATAATAAAAACCAAAGAAGAACATTATAAAATTATGATAAGAATAAATATTTTTCAAATTATTTCTTAATTTATTTTTCGTCAATTTATGGGGAATGGTTTGTTCGCTCCAATATGCTCTAGCATTTTTAAATATAATGGAGCATGCGACGCGAACAAACCTTTTATATTTATAATTAAGACTGTATAATGATAAAGATGTGACAATAGCGACTTACGTTTGAGAGATCGAGGTTTTGCCTGCTTCCTTCTGGACATATCACCGCACTGGCACGCACTTATGAACGTGGACGGGAAATACGGGAACACGGGGATCAATAGCCGCTCCTCGCTGGCATGTCTACTCGCATTCGTCGAGAACTCGAATTTTGATAGGTTTTTACTTGCGATGTTCTCTTATTGTTAATGATTTCTTTTATCCACGAGGAATGGCGTGATCGCGAACACGAAACTCAATTGAGAGATCACGCGTGAAGGCAACTTCGAAGATTAGCGCGCGCCGGCGGGAATTGAAGCGAGTGGTACCACGTGGTCTTGTGATGCACAAAAGACATATAACGGACGCGCTTTGCATACGAATCCGGCGACAGCCGCGCTCGGAGGACGCGCGACGAATGACGTGAATGCGTTGTGCTTGTGGAGAACCACTGGCGCCGAGCATTGCGCAAGCGTGTAATCAGCGCAGTTGTCCTGCGCGCAATACTCGTCACACTTTTTTAATTTTAGATTTTTGACGATAGAAAAAGTAAATATACGACCAGAGAATACGCTTCTGTGATTTTTTTTTTGCACAACCTTCTTATAACTAATCGTTTCATAAACGCTAAGTTTATTTTTTATTACTGCATTAAAATTTTCCTTCTCGCTTTCTCCAAATTCAAACATATATTTCACTTTAAGTACAAAAGTGTAGATTAATTTAGTTGTAAAAACAAACTTATTGATTGAGTCGATGTCACTAATACATTTAAGGAAACTAACTGTTGGAAAATCTATGAATATTAATAATCAACATAGCACGTAATATCACAATAATATCACAGTAATATTACAATATATCAGAAATATTATATATTACAATAAAATCAAACATTATCATATTACAATAAAATCACAGAAATATTATTGATATATTACATGTTGACAATAAGAACGGTGCACTTGCACGCAGTTCAATTGCACACACCGCTAATATCAGTCGGTTCCTAGTATTTTTTTACTGCTTTACAATGAGATTATTTTATTATTTTAAATTACCCAATTAGCGATGTGGGCAAATAATATTCATCTGTCGATAACCAACATTGAAATGAAGATCGAAAGAATCATCTATCAGTGAAAAATGTAAAAAAGCTCATTAGACAACCTACATTAGCTGTTCGGTACAGAAAATGCTTTATTTTCGTGTGAATGTAACAAAACGAATAAAATATACATTTCGACTTTTCAATTCGGGTTCTTATCAATATAAAATATAAATAGAAATTACATATTATAAATTACGCAAATTCCAAATTGATGATTCCCGACAATTTAGTTCGTTCTTCTTTATCCAAATTAGCTATGTAATATGAAGCCTAATGATTATCAAAAATATTAACTTATACAATAATAATATAAAAACTTACATAAAGTAAAACCGAAATCATATATATTGCGTCACTAAGTAGAATCACATCGCTCATCAGATTGTCAGATTTGCTGTGTAATCATTCAAATGAAACATGAAAACGAAAAATAGAGAATTATTAAAATCATTTGTCTGAATTTTAATTATATCAACTTACATATAAACATATAAAGTTTTCTTGTGCGATTCGATGTAAAGGTCTTGTGTCGACAGTCAGAGTCAATACAATGAGAGTCAAAATAATAAAATAGTTATTGATTATGTAGTTATTGAAATAAAAATAAAAATAAGAACAAAAGAGGGTAAAATCAATTCTATTACAATTCCATAAACAAATTCATGAAATAATTTTTCAAATATTAATTGGATAATTAATATCATACAGAATAACATTAAAAATATCAATTCAATAAATTCTCTTTAAAACATTTTAATTTTTCCCAATAAATATTACATAAATGTAAACATTATATAAATATCGCAGAAATATTACATAATATTATATTGATATTCTTGTGATCTTACAAGTAGTAATATTTCTATAATTCTTTTTCGCGGATATTGTGACTATTACTGTGACATCTCAGTCAATATTTTAATATATAATATATATTTCTGCTAAATTTCATTGCAATAATGTAATATTGCAATATAAAAATATTGCTGTAATATTACTGTGATATTACGTGCTACGTAGAAATATTATTATGCTCGCGCAATCGAATTGCAAGCCTGTATGTATGCACTCTCGAGTTATAGAAATGAAAAAGAGATTTAGAGAAACGAGCAAAACTGTTTGTTTACACATACAACAGCGAAAAAATGTAAACAGCAGATACGGAAGCGATCGGAGCGACGATTCGTCAAATCAAATCTACGGCGCCCGTTTAATAGCCCATCAACTATTATTACTGGTGATGCGTTCTTCAATTTCGTTTCGTCGGTCACTCATTTCACTTGAAAACAGCACGGCGCGGGCATCAACACATAGACACTTATAATATCCTATAATAAATGATTTATTAAAACCGTAATGTAAATACACAAATAATAAGTAAAAATATTAAATCCTATAACGGTTAAAGTTGGATCTTTAATGCTTTAAATAATTCAATGTGAATCACGAATCAACGTGAATTATAAAAATTAGCTTTTTTTCTTCTTTTTGAGTCTCGAATCACTTCCCGAAGTATTGCGAGCGATTTTCCGGACATCCTGTATATGTACATGCACATATACTATATTTATAGTCATTATAATATCTTCTTTCTAGATTATCGTTCGACAATCAACGTAGAGAACGCATATATCTGGAAGATATCCAAAAGACATCTTGAAATAGACGTCTTTAAGATTTTTCTAAAAGACGATTTTTAGACGTTTTTCAGACATTTTAGAAAGATGTCTGAAAATTATTCAAGTTTTGGAACATGTGTAGCAATTTATATTATCGACTGTAAATTAATTTTATTTGTATAATATTAACGAGCATATGACATGATCTAAATAAGATATAGGGAAGACCAGGGCAAGTTGTTAAACGGGAGATGCGTTCGCGGAGACATTATTCGCGCTACACTACCGCAAACACTACCAACGCTGTTCCTGGAGTCAATAGCGCGATAGCGTTAACAAGCTCCATAAACGATTCTAGCATAGCGTTGGTAGCGTTTAACCAGAGAGATATATTCGTCGAGGTTAAGTTAATGTAGGGAATTCTGTTTTCAATCACCAAATAATTTTTCTCTATAATTAAAATTTTTAAGGTTTTATAAAGTATTTGTAATAAATTTTTAATTTTCTCGTAGTGAATAACAGAATCTCAATTGCAATCTCTATGATAGCTTGCCACTAGGCCAGAGAAAACAATGTAAATTAGATTAAAAAATTAATAGTTACATTAAGTAAATTAATCAGATAAAAGAACTCTTAAGCATCCATTTCGATTTCAGAAGAAGAAGTACATCTAATAAGGACCTTAAGCATCTGCAGCGGAATATCCTGTCGCTATACCGCAATAGTAACTTTTTTCCGTACACGGGAATTAAAAATTGCCAGACAAGATACCTCTGACTTTCATATTTATAATGAAAGCAAATATACAAGTTGAACTTCATAGAAACTTGAAAAGTTAAAGATGATACACAAGCAAGAATTACGTTCACTCCAGCCTAATGATAAACCATCAGCAGAGATTAAAATTGAGATTGCATTCATTATGATAAAATTTGAAATTCACACATTACGTACGTTTACTTTATGAAATTCTAAGAGAGAAAAGTTTGGTGCCACTCGAGAACAGAACGTCCCCTCAAACATTAATCTAACTTTGACGAATGTTAAACGCTACCAATGCTATGCTAGAATCGTTCACGGATCTGTAAACGCTAATCAATACACTACTTCGGAAGGAATAGCGTTGATAACGCGCAGTTGTGACGTAACACTCTACCATTAGTGATGATCGTGTTTGTTAGCATTATCTGCAGCTCCGCGAACAGTTTATAGCGCTAAATAGCGCAAATAGTCTTCCCGAACGCATCCGAGTAAATTGTTACAGTTCATTTTTTTAGTTGTCAAAGGTGGCAGCATATTTTTATAAATTTTTATATATGATTCCTACGATACTCTACAATTTCACTTAAGGTAAATTCGAATGAAAGCATTAGTGCTCACTTGATCATATTAAAGTCGTTATACACTGTAATAATTTGAGTATAAAAGTAAAATGCAAATATTTCAACTTATAAAATACATATTTTATTTAATACTTAAAATATATTAAATATTTCAGGATTTAATCGATTTCTATGTTTATGTACAAATATATCTTATGTTATTTTGCACGGCGGCTTTAATGTACACCAGTGCATCCAATTGATTCCGCTATTAATATAGCCGCCATACTTGAACTCTAGAAGACGCTACATATTTCCTTGATTTTCATTATTAAAAGTAAATATTTCATTGTATAAATCATTTGTGTTTTTATTGTATATATAAGTTAGAAGTATGTGATTATTCTTTTGTATATTTTTTTTATATATATTTGATCATAATAACATATTTTGTTTGAATCCGTACATATACTGGTTTTCATCTGTATTTTTTCGAAAATGGAAGATTGGAGCAAATTATTATACTTCGATCAGGGCAAGTTGTTACAGTACAACTTCTCCCATTGAAAATAATTTTTCTTCTACAGAATGATGCATATAGACTTCTAATAAATAACTTCTAATAAATAGACTACCGACTTCGTCTCCATATTTGAAAATAATACTGAGCAGCGCCATATTTATGTTCATTCACTTTCACTGGATAAATCACAGATAATAAAGTTAATGTTTTCACATGAATTTATGTGATATTCGCAGACAGACGCACACATATATGAATTGAAACAAGGATAGTTCGGAATCAGATTTATCTCTTTTTATCATATTGAGTTAGTAGTCTAATTATAAAAGTCTGTGGAATGGTGCGATCTTACAAAAAAAAAGACAAACAGAAGATCTGTAAATGTAGAAACATATGCGACAGCAGCAAAGGAAGTTAAAGGTGACCCTTGTGAGAAAAGCAGCAAATACATGTAATATTAATTTTATGATTTTCCAACGTTAACTTAATGACTAATTAGAAGAAAAGTTTTTGTAATAATATGTTTTTGTTAATTTTATATTATAAAATAAATATTCCTTGTGAAGTATTTCGTGTACATATTTGATTTTATTGTAATCTTGAATTTGCTTTTATATATATATATATATATATATATATAGAATGAGAACAAAAAGTGTTTGTACAAAAAAATTTTTTTATGAAAAAATATTTTATGAAAAAAAGTTTTATTTATAAAAAAATAAATTAGCAATTTTATACAATGAATATATTGTTCTAATATAAACAAACGAGCTTCGCATGTATTTCTTTAGAAGCTAAATTTCTCGATTATATGAATATTTTTTAAACATCCAAACAATAGAATTTTTAATTTTCGCTTATTTTTCAGATGATATATTTTCTATAATTAATACACATTTTTTTGGTATATATAATTTAAGAAATATACAGTCTATTTTATTCTTTATGAATAAATTGTTATTAATTATCCAGCAAGAAATGATCGTCAATTAAAAATTGACGAACGAATCGACGTCGAATTGATATTGAAATCAATCGTATCGATATCGATTCGACATCAATTCGATGACTCATTTTTCGCTAGATTATATTTATTTTTTAAAAATAAAGTTTCTTTAAAAAATATTTTTTCTGTACAAATACTTTTTGTATTCATTGTATATACGTTTCAAGTGATATTGTAAATGTAACTTGTTCCCCTTTGTAACAACTTGCCCCCACACAGTGAGTTGTTACAATTTACCTACTGATAGAAGTTTAATTTTCAATATTTAAAGACATAAATACAAATCAGGAAAAAATTTATTATTTAGTAAAAGATGTATTTGAAGCAATGCATAGATATTCATTAACTGAAATGTATACCTTAGTATGGAAAAAATTGCTAATTAAAAATTGTAACAACTTGCCCCGGTCTCTCCTACATATAATAACGTAACCTATAAAAATTTTGTTTTATGAATTAATCTGGCATTCCAAATATTTTGTATTATACTCGTATTATAGTGTTGTATAGTCAGGGCTTAAAAAAGACTTTTTTTCAATGGGTTTCGGAATGCAGCCTCACGAAGCAATTAGTTCTTATTCATGGATCGACAAATAATTATTTTGGTGAATAGACTGCATTCCGAAACCCATTTTTAAAAAAGGGTTGCAATCTTTTAGACCTTGATCTTGACAATTATAATTTATGCAAAATTGCTCCCGGAAATGACAAGAGGAAACAGAAATTGGTATCAGTAATTTTTATTTTTATTTTTTAGAAGCATTAAATCTTAAGGATAAAATCTGTAAGACGTCATAAATCGTGATAAGACACTTAAAAACGTCATATAAGTATACATCTTCTACGAGAGTTCTAAAGAATATTCTTATGAATTTTAAGACATCTTTATGATGTCTTGTAAGATCATCTCAATGTTTTCTGGTTTCATAATTTCTCTGAGAGAAAGGATTTTGTTAATTTAACAAGTGCCACCAGTACTTTTAACAAGTGACTGGTAAATTTGTGACAACAAATTTGCTTTGTTGTGATTGCTGCTAATCTGCTATACACATGCACACCAATCAATTACTATACAACAGAACAACTATATACAGGGTGTCTGGAAATAATAGTAATCGCCAAGTATCCTCAATAGTTAACGAGATATTAATCCTTAAAAATAACCGAATACTACGAAGTATATACGCCTACCGATAACACCGCCTCCATAGCTTGGACGGCGCGCTTACCAGGCTATCATTGCTCCCAATGGCCCGCGCGCCAAGCGATCGGTAGGCATATACATTTCGCAGTAGTAGGCTCGGCGAGCGCGCGTATTCGGCTATCTTTAAGGATTAATATCTCATTAACTATTGTAGAAATTTACAAAATGGTAGAGGACTCAGTTTAGTCCGCTCTATCTGCCCATGAAATATTTGGCGATTATTTCCAGATACCCTGTATAGAATCTAATCTATCTTTTGGATAGACTTTAGGTTCGTTTACATAGAAATCGCAGATGATCTTAAGTAATAGTAAACTGATCAATCACAATCAAATATAGAGAGAATACTTGACTAGAATCGGCCAATTCTTTCTTACGATTTGAGATCCTGTGACCATCTATGATTTTTATATGTGTGTAAGTTTCTTATTTACAAGCGATACCATTGTTACATTGACAAATGAGAAATAATTAATTTGCAATAGTAATTAATTAATCATTTTTTTAACAAATATTACATTTATTTTCCCTTGATTTGTTCCTATAACAAAATCATTTCTCTCAGTATTGATTTTCCTCCATGAGGTTCTGAGTTATTTAATTTTGGAGGGAGGATCTCGTTGCCTAAAATCAATTGCCTATAGTATTGTTTGCCTACATTACTTTTGCCAACAATTCATTTGCACAAAAAAATGATTGCTTACAACTCGATTGTCTACATGCACTAAAATATTTTGATATTTCTCCGAAAGATGGCCAGGTGTAAAATTCGATGTATGTTAAACAATTGATTTGTATGAACCGTCGCTATATTCAAACCTACTTCGATCGCTTCTTTACAATCGCATTCTTCTACTGTTGTATGTTGACGAATAAAGAATTTTACTTTTCTTAAACGAGTAGTGTCTATTTATTTCTATGCTTGGCATTGAGTATGCGTACGTGTTCACGAATGCGGGCTTGCGATTTGATCGAGCGTAATACGAGATTATTCAAGCGAATTGTCTTTCTCACTAATAATCACATACAATAAAATTTAGTATTTTATTCAATTCAAGGACTCTCCTTGAAGAAATTTTTATTTTTATGAAGATGATGGAAAAATGTTGCTTATGCATTAATTATTTTTTTATTTCCTATAAAATTTAAAAAATATTGCAATGTTTTTCCAAGGAGCCCTTCAAATATTTAAAAATAACACATAATGTAAGGTTATAATAGCTAATATGCTACATTACGTATCATATTATGTATCATACTACGTAATGTAAAGTTCTACTTTATCAATGATAGAGAGTAATGAAATACGATATCGCATCGACGAAATGAAAATGACATTTTATATCAAAAAATTATTTAAGTTTTGAAACATGTGCAATTTACATTATCGATTGCAAATTTTATATTTATATAATGTCCCAGATAACAAAATACATCCACGATATTAATATAGCGTATTTTAGCATATAGCGTACTATACGTACCGGTACCATATCTGTCATATACGTGCATACCTAAAGCGTATAGTACCGGTACATCGTATTTTAATACGCGGTATGCCTTAGTTAATATACACGTTAACAAAATTAATTTATTTTGTAGTTTTATTACTAAAATAAGTATTATTATTGTGATTATCGATTAATATCTTATTCCAGAGTACATAATAAAATTATGATTAAAAAAATTTTTCCCTGATTTCGGGAACTAATTTCATAGTGCTTCGAAGCTGTCAATCATCCGGTTGGATACCTCCATTCAACGTAGTTGAGTCTTCTGAAATCATATGAAAATCACTATCTAGTGAGAAATAACAATGGAATCGATGTCGAATCCATTGTCATTTCTCACTGGGTATAGTTCGATGATCCACGAATGTATGTATTAAGTCCATTTCTGACAATTATACATAGTTGTTTATTTTCTTATAATATTGCAAACGAACTAAAAAAAGACATTTTTTTAGTTTGTTTGCTTTTATGTGTCTAATTAAGCGGTACGGTAACTGGATTCTCGCCGCTACTATCTTTATAATATTTTATAATCGCATTTTATAAGTTATTGTCATTTTACAACTTATTTATATGCATTATTTATAAATTTTTCATGAATCGTACATATCCCCTCTCCCTCTGTAAGTAGCCATACATTCCACCCCTATGGGATATACAACAAAAATACAAAGGTTTAAAAAAGTTCATTTTTTTAATATAAATATTTCGAATTTCCAATATTTTTTTCATAATAATAGAGAGTACAAAGTTTTTACTGATATAGTTCGTTTATTTTAAACATAGTAAATAATACTTAATAAATTAAATTTTTGATAGGCGGAGTTACCCTAACCATAAAGTTATCAATCCTTGATGTATTCGCTTTGTTGTTTGTGTACAATATTTCATTCCTTATATATTTTGTATAATCAGATTTCGCAGATCTATTTATGTTTAGACAAGCACATAAGACAAGTATATTCTTTCGAATATCCTAATTTTCTCCATGAGAGATTGATATTATATCACATTAATATTATATCACATCCGTAAGTAATTATAGATCTTACTAACATATTAATTTAACCTTAGGATGTAAATATTTGGAGTAAAAAAGTTTTCTGAATTTTTTCTCATAAAAAATTCGAATCCTTTTAATTGTATGTCAATATTTTGTAGTGAAGTTTCTCATCGAGGTTTATTCTGAGATATTTGTGACTATGTTTTTATGAGGAATTATTTTCGCATCCGTATCATTCCGTGAGCTTGTTAACAAATGCCGGATGTACCCCGCAAAGACGTTGTTTCCGGTCGAACGCTACTGCATCGGCTCTTATGAGCATCGGGCCGATGATCAGCGATAAAAGCGCGGTGCGCCCAATTAAATACCGCCGAAGTAATATTGCTCCCGCTCGTATTGTTCATAAGCAAGAAGCCGAGCAACTTCAAAACAATACGAGCAGAAATAACAATTCGTATATAAACGCGCAAAATGCGCGTAAAAAGTCTGTCCGTTTCCAATATCGATCCAGTCGATCCGATTCCTGGTGCCAATCTGATTCTGTAAAACAATAATAGAGCGTTCTCGACCATCAGTCGGTAGTCACTATATCCTTGCCGTGCACCGGTTACGATCTGTGATAGAACGTTCTCGGCCGCCGAGCACATCTTCCTCTTCTCTTACACGCGACCTCAACAATAGCAAGGAGGTAGAGTATTCTCCGCCTCCGCCGAGAGTTCTCAGCCGTCGAGCACCGCCAGAAATAAATTCGCGAAAGTTGCGCTAGTAGCGCGTCCGCAATATCAGCGCTCATCAAGCAGCTACTTACCATCGCCCGAAATCGCGATACAATGATACATATAAGAAAAACCGTCTATCGATGCGTTTTACCAGACAGCATCTCGTGACAGAAACGAGCGTCAATATTTGTGCATATCTATACTCACACGTACATGCATTTGCACACACATCTCAAACTCACGCATACACATATTCATGCACACGTACACACATACACGTAACACTGTACACGTAGCATTGTACATCACGAAACTAATACAATAAACTCAATTGTCTCACTATTACTGCATAAACCATTTTATAAATAACCTGCATCTCTTTTTCACACGAACCTCTATTATGTTCCGAACCGATTACGTTAAACCGACGAGCTAACAATCTGCGCAAAAGTTAGATAATTACAAGCTTTCTATCTTAAATGTTTTATTAATTCTTTTTTACATTACTATTCGCGTAAAGGAGCGAAGATCTAAATGAGATTGTTTCATATTTATGAAGATCGATACTTAATTTCTATGTTTTGAAATAGAATTCTAATTTATGAAATATATTTTGTAGACTTTGTTGTATTTTGAAAGGTCCGTCAAATAAACAATCAGATCTATGCAATTGCCTGAGGATATCTGGTTGATTTAAATTGAATTTTTCCATATCCTTTGTATATATATATATATTAAATAATATAGATGAATTAACTGTTATAGAATCCATTATAACTGTTATAGAATCCGTTTTAAATGTATTTTTATATATCTCCACTAGCTGTTATAAATAAACATTCTGAAATCATGCTCCATATTATGAGAGTGTGCATTAATTTTAAAGGATTTTCAAGAAATGGTGCAACTAGTACTATCGCTGCGGCGCTCCAGTCAGTTCTTTTTTCCGGTTTTCCTCTCTCTCTCTC
>NW_012130130.1:693866-699816 GCF_000143395.1 Atta cephalotes
CGTCGTCGTCGTCGTCTCTCTTCTTCTTCTTCTTCTCTCTCTCTCTCTCTCTCTCTCTCTCTCTCTCTCTCTCTCTCTCTCTTTCTCTCTCTCTCTCTCCCCCCCCCGCCCTCCCTCCCTCTTTCTCTCTCTCGTGTCATGGTTCTGCGTGTGGACCTTTTGTCAGCTCAGCGATAAATTTTAAGTTAGTGCTCGGTAAAATTAATCATACCTTTATATTCATTGTGAAATCGATATCGGTTATTGATCATATCATTAGGTAATCGGTCACGTCATTAGATAAATGTAGATTTTTATAGATTTATTACATTGTAGATTTTTTTCGTTTCTAACCTAGTAATACGATATCAATATTCAAGCCGTCATACGCACAATCACGTCTTTACTTTGTAATCTGTACGTTCTAAATCATTTGAATTTGTATTAAACCACCTTATGGTATATGAGTCAGAATCAATGAGTAACATTTATTTGTAAACTTAACGATTTCCCGTCAATTGTCCTTCGCCGTTAATTAGTCATCGCCAGCATTCAGACATGCTCGGCACAACATTGGGCACGGCAGCCACAACGTAGCCACAGATTGGTGACCCCGACATGATTACATCGCGTTCCATTTAACAAATCGCAGACATGGCTAGTGGCTCAGATTCTTCTCCCTCGGGGGATCAGGGCAGCGATGCATCGTTGCATATAATTGAAGTGCCTGCACTTACGCGAATCGGAATCAGATCCACGCCGTTCTGGAAATCGAAGATTTCCAGACCTACGGTTCGGACAAATAGAAGCTCAATTCACTGTATGTAACTATAGATGAAACGAAATTCAATTATGTGATACAGTGCCTTGACGATGATTCTTTGATTGAAGCGATATCGTATTTAATCCGTCTGTGACGGATAGACACTCAAAGACAGGTTAGTTAAGAGCTTCGCGAATAGCGCCGAAAAGAAACTAATTATTAAATGAGGTTGATCGAGGTGATTGCCATCCGTCGCAATTGCTCCATCGGATAAGAGATCTCGCGCAAAATGGCGTGTCAGAAGAAGTGCCTAAATCTTTATGGCTGTAGCGCCTATCACAACAAGTGCAGGCTATATTAACAGTTATCAAGCACAGACTCAAAGAGATCGCAACTAGACCAAATAATAGATGTGCTACTCGCTGGCGTTAATACTCGCAGCAGTTATACCGACAAAAGCCAATTCGGCAGATTCGCAAATATTCGCGCTTCTAGATAAGATGGAGAAACTCGTTTTATCGCGTGGCAAGTCACAGGACTCGCGGAATTCTCGTCGCAAAAACTGTTCAAGATCACAATCGGAGAGCAAGCCCAAGATGATATCCCTACTGATATCATCGACGTTTTTGCGAAAAAGCTACCAAGTGTACGCAACCCTGCAACTGGAAGCCAACGAAACAGGAAAACTAGAGGCTGAACTATTCCCGGCGACAGATAGTTTGGCAGCTCGCCATCTCATAGTCAGAGATCGTGTCACCAGCATCAAATTTTTGATGGATACTGGAACAGATGTCGATCATTTCTGTCTCAAGACGCGATCGTACTTACATTATCGGGTACTCTACGCTGCAAACGAAACAATCATCCCTACGTACAAAAATTACTCCAGTTTGATTTGGATTCTGTCGTGTTTTTCAATGCCTTTTCATAATCAATCGTGGATACTTTCATTATTGGCTCAGATTTTCTAGCATGTTTCAATTTGCTGCCTGATATACGGCACAAGCATTTAATCGACGGTAACGTTTCTCTGCTCAACAAAGTTAATCCTCGTTTAACAGCGTTGGCCGACAACTGCACATACAAAGAGATCCTAAGCAAGTTTTCTGAAATATCCTAAGCAAGTTTTCTGAAATATTTAAGACATCGATACGCACAAACAAACCGCACATGGAGAGTTTTAGAAAACATGTAATCGAAACAATCCTCTCGTGTCAAATAAAGCCAGTCGATTCTGTCTAGAAAAACTAAACAGCTAAACAAGAGTTTGAGTACATGATGCAACAAGGCTTATGTAGACCTTCCAAGAATCCTTGGATTAATCCTCTACATCTCGTGCAGAAGAAGAATAGCGATTGGTATCCGTGTAGAGATTACCGCAAATTCAATAAGGTAATCTTGCCAGATCTTTACTCAATTCCGTTCTTGCAAGACAGCACACATTTCCTGCATGGCAAAACTGTGTTTTCTATGGTAGGTTTAGTGCATGCATATCAACAGATTCCAGTTCGCGAATCAGTTCCGAAAACTACAATCATTACACCGTTCGAACTTTTCGAATTTTCTTATATGACATGAACTTCGTAACGCAGCACAAACTTTTCAAAGATTTATGGATCGGGCAGGACTTGACTTCTGTTTTACTTATTGGGAGTATAAATTAGTTCGGTTTCTCTAAAGATGGCGCCAGCTTGTGAATGATTCATAGTGACAACTGATTTTGGCGGTTTCAGAAAGGTTAATCATCTCTGCTAATAATATTCAGTTTATATCGCTTTGAGTTTTATACAAAAACTTTGATTTTTACTGTGTTTGAAATGTCGAATTTTGTGTTAATCAAGCAGCATTTGCGGGAGGTTTTGATTTTCTGCTTTAATTGGTAGAAAAGTGCGGCTGAAGCCCATCGAATGCTTGTCGAAGTTTATGGTGACACTGCTCCAACTGATAAATCATGTAGGGAATAAATCATGTATGGTTTCGACGTTTGGATGGAAATTTCAGCGTTGAAGACAATCCTCGCTCTGGATAGCCAAAAAAATTCGAAGACAAAGAATTAGAGGCATTATTCGAAGAAGAACAGAGTCAAACGCAAAAGGAGCTTGCAGAATTATTGGGAGTACTCAACAAGCTGTTTTTGTACGATTGAGAGCCATGAGAATGATTCAAAAACAAGGAAATTGGGTGTCTTATGAACTGAAGAGACTCGAGAGACGTTGAAAGGCGATTTTCACTTGCGAACAGTTGATTCAAAGACAACAGAGAAAAAGTTTTTTGCATCGGATTGTGACTGGAGATGAGAAGTGGATATTCTACGACAACTTCAAGAAGAAAAAATACTACGCTAAACCCGGTCAATCGTTGCCTCAACATCAACACCATAGTCGAACATTCATGATTCGAAGAAAGCTCTGTATCTGATGGGACCAAAAGAATCTTGTTTACTATAAGCTGCTGAAACCTGGTGATTCCATTATGGGCGATCGGTATCGGCTACAATTGATTCGTTTGAGCCGTGCATTGCGAGAAAAACGGCCGGAATACGAGCAAAGACATGATAAAGTTCTTCTTCACGACAACACTCGGCCTCGTGTCGCTAAAGTCATAAAAAAATATTTGGAAACGCTCAAATGGAATGTTTTACCGCATCCGCCGTATTCCGGACATTGCTCCTTTTGATTACTGGTTCCGAAGGATGCAGTATGATTTAGCAAGTCACCGGTTCATTTCTTTCGCAGAAATCAAAAATTGGCTCCAAAATTGGATCGCTTCCAAGACGAGTCCTTTTTCGAGGTGGAATTCGAAAATTATCTGAGAGATGGGAAAAAGTAATAAGCAGCGATGGACAATACTTTAATTGATCTGTTCATTCATTTTGAAATAAATGCATTTTTGAACACAAAAAAACCGAACTAATTTGTACTCCCAATATATTGACATTTTAATCACTTCGCAAGACGAAACACAGCATAAGGAGTCTAAAAATATTGATTAACAGACTTCAACAGCATGACATAGCAATCCGAATAAATGTGTTCGGACAGATAAACTTTCTGGGACATACAATCAGCGCTGAAGAATCAAATTTTTATCGAAAAAGTCCAAGCTATCCCTGAATTTCAGGAACCAGCTAATCAAAGAACTCAACGGTTCTTTCATGCACTTGAGCATTCTTAGGAATGCTCAATTTCTATAACCGATTTCTCAAAGATCTCGCATGCAAGCGCCATTGCTAAATGCAATTTCGGGACGTAAACACAATGCGAAAATAGAATGGACTCCTGAGCTCAAACAATCTTTTCAATAAATTAAGGAACATCTCGTTCAAGCCACCTCACTCGCTTTTCCAGACAGCAAGGCAACACTTTTGTTGCAAACAGACGCCTCAGACAAAGCAATCATGCGGTATTGCAACAGCAACGGATTTTTCAACCATTCAGTTTCTTTTCAAGGAAGCTCACGCTTATACAAATAAAGTATAGTGTATATGATAGAGAATTATTAGATCAAACATTTCCGATATATACTAGAGGGACGAAACTTTCATGTTATCGCGGATCATAAATCCCTCGTATACGCATTCAAGAGGAAATCGGATCAAATGTCGCCAAGATAAATCCGTTAACTACTCTTCATTTCGAATTTCACAACCGATGTATGTCATGTTTCAGGCGCTGAAAACATTGTAGCAGATGCATTATCTCGCGTCACTATCGTGATGCCAACTTCTAGTTTTGATATGCAAAAGATTACAGAAGCTCAAGTCTCGGACAATGAATTGCAATTGAACAACTGAAGCAATCTACATCAATGTCTTTGAAGCTTAAAAAGTTTATCTTATTGGAAACAGCATCCAATATTTACTGTGACACTTCAGAAGAAGAGATCAGACCATACATTTTTGGATCATTACGAAGACGAGTTTTTGATATAGTACATTAAATGTCTCACCCAAGAGGCAGAGCAACTCACCGGCAAATTACGCAAAAATTTGTGTGGCCCTCCATGGCTAAAGACATTAGACTAAAGAGTGGGCTCGCACTTGTCTAGCATGCCAGCAATCTAAAATTCGGCATAACCATAATATCAGTATCAGATACTCGTTTCGAGCATATATCATCGGTCTTCTACCTCCATTCAAAGATTTCAGCTATTTAACAATGATTGACCGATTTACTCATTGGCTAGCCGAAAGCTATTCCATACAGGATTGTACTGTAGACACAGTGATATTTTTTAGTCACTGGATAGCCGGATTTGGAGCTCCACGTCTGATATCACAACTGATCAAGATTTGAAACTGTTCGACGCATTAACCAAATTTGTCGGTTCTAAACGTTGTCGGACAACTGTATACCATCCAGAATTTAATAGCATCATCGAACGATGGCATCGCTCTTTGAAAACTGCATTAATGTGCCACTATGAAACTCAATGGACTGATACACTGTCAGTAGTATTGTTCG
Organism: Atta cephalotes; assembly: GCF_000143395.1. Taxonomy (NCBI): domain Eukaryota; kingdom Metazoa; phylum Arthropoda; class Insecta; order Hymenoptera; family Formicidae; genus Atta; species Atta cephalotes. The sequence continues at coordinate 699,072 of NW_012130130.1, forward strand.
GACTAAGAACTTTTTTCAAAAAGGATCTAGGTACTTCTTTTTTTAGCGGAATTAGTTTATGGCATTACGCTCAAAATACCGGATGAGTTTTTCTCCTCTGAAGAAATGTCGAGTGACCTACGAATTTTAGTCAAGAATTTCCGCATAATTACGCAAAAGTTACGGCCTAGACCAATCTCTCATCATATTAGACCTAAGTTATTTTTCCAAAAAAGATTTGTATAATGCTCTCACATCTTCCTCAAAGTAAAAGGTAATAGGCATCCCCTGGACTAATTGTACACCGGATCGCATAAAGTATTAGAGCACATTTTAGATAAAGCATCTTTGCAACATTTTTGCTACAGAAGTCGACGGTAGATGCATTAACACCACTGTCAATAGATTTAAGCCCGCTTATTTAACAATTCAAGATTCAGAAATTACTCCGTCCATTGCATCTCCGTCTTCAACTAACATTCTAGTGCAATGTGAATCAAAGACATGTCCTGGACCAGCAACCAAGCGAAAGATTGTTAGATTTAAGGATTAATTCGCGCAATATTATATTAAGCGATAAATAAGTTTCTGTTTATTTCATTTAATTTTATTTTCTGTTATTTTTGTTCTAGCAATAATTTAATCAGTGTTTCTTTCCTTAACTTTTACATTTGAGAAGAGAGTACTGTGACATTGCAAGCATTAGTTGCAGTGCTCGAGTCAGTTCTTTTTTTTCTGATTTTCCTTTCCTCTCTCTCTCTCTCTC